>NC_039259.1:20452742-20506459 GCF_003368295.1 Carassius auratus | reverse complement strand
TGCTGACCCTGAGGGACTGATCCATGGGATGTGACAAACACACAGATCCTTTACATACTGATGAATGCAGACACAATCCTTTTTTATCAAGCACATTTCAGTGTTGTTTTATTATCATTGATATACTATTCCTATTTCTATTTTTGTTTATATTTCATAAAATGTTGTGCTTTTTTGTTATTTTTATTATTATTTTGATTGTAGGTTATTTAGATTTTAGTTATTTTAGTGCCATAACTTACACTAAAGAAAATGAAAAATGTGGCCTTGGGAACTAGCTGAAATAATAAGTTGAATCCCCCTCCTCCCAGGTAATGAAGATGTTTATGGTTTTAGTTAATGATAATAACCCTGACATAAACTACTGTTCAAAAGTTTGAGATCAGAAATATTATTTATATTTTTTTAAAGAAGTCTCTTATGCTCATCAAAGTTGCTTATTTGTTCAAAAATACAGAAAAATGTATTAATATTATTGCAATTTAAAATATTGTTTTACTATTTTACTATACTTTAAAACACAATTTATTCCTGTGATGCAAAGCTGATATTTCAGCATCATTACTCATTTTTCAGTGTCACATTTATAATCAATATTGGAAATTTATCCATTTTTGCTGCTTAATATTTTTTGGACCATATGATACTTTTTGTCAGGAATCTTTGATTAATAAAAAGTAAAAAAAAATTTTTTTTTAATAATATACACAACCATTTAAATGTTTAGGGTCTGTAATTTTTTCATATTATTCACACTTGAATGATTCAGATCATTAAACTAATATTAATATTTATAATGATAACCCAAGTAAATACAAAATTCATTATCATCAAAATAATTGTTTTATTTATTAAGGGAAAAAAGCTGTCCAAACCTGCATGGCACTATGTGAAAAGGTAATTGCCCCCTAAATCTAATAACTGGTTGTCCCACCCTTTACAGCAACAACTGCAATCAAGTATTTGCAATAACTGGCAATGAGTCTTTCACATCACTATGGTGGAAGTCGTATTTAAGTCCGGACATTGACTTGGACACTACAAAACCTTAATTTAGTTTTTCTTGAGGCATTCAGAGGTGGACTTGCGGTTGTGTTTGGGATCATTGTCCTCCTGCATAACCTAAGTGCGCTTCAGCTTGAGGTCACATTGAGGTATGATAGAATGCAGAATTCATGGTTCCATCAATTATGGCAAGTCGCAAGTTGCAAAGCAGCCCCAGACCATTACACTGAGTGCAGTGTAGAGAGTAAAACCTACCCCTCCTCGTCCTGCTGGTTCGAGGAAGCGGTCAGTCACGTGTGTGTAGGATGACCGATCTTAAGCCCCGGGTAACCTCATATTCAGCATTCCTTCCATCTCGCACATAGCCGTGTCTTCTGAAAAGTTTATGTGAGATAATTTCACAGAGCTTGTCAAACATTGTTTTTGCTTCAAATTGGGTTATTATTCGGTCAAATGATGTGTATGATTATTATTATATATCTAAAATTATATGAAATTATATAAATATTATGTATATGAATTCTATAACAAATTAAATAACTGTAATTACAGATTTAGGTTAAATAAAGATGCCAGTCTTTAATTTTTTATTTTTAGGAAACAAATAAAATAATGAAAAATTATACTGTTCTTTAATGTTGCTCAAAAACAAAATATATTCTGTCCAGTGGGAATTTTTTTTTTTCACCCAGTCATTAAAAAAAAAAAAAACATTTCAGAGCTGTAACAACAATACCATGAAACTGTGATATTTTTTCCTAAAGTTATCATACCATCAAAATCTCATACCGGCCCATGCCTAATAAAGATATTTTTTGGCAAATGTGAGACAAGCCTTTGTGTTCTTTTTGGTCAGCAATGGTTTTTGCTTGGGAATTCTCCCATGGATGCTGTTTTGCCAGTCTCTTTTCTTGTTGTTGAATCATGAACACTGACCTTAATTGAGGCAAGTGAGGCTGCAGTTCTTTAGATGTTGTTCTGGGTTTTTTTATGACCTCCTGGATGAGTCGTCGTTGTGCTCCTGGAGTAATTTTAGTAGGCTTTCCACTCCTGGGAAGGTTCACCAATGTTCCAAGTTTTCAACATTTGTGGATAATGACTCTGACTGCAGTTTAAATATATTCTATTGCCCCCGAAGTACTGCTTAATAAACCCAAACACAGGCACACAGTCTTACTGGAAAAAGACACATAAAAGTACTTAAACTTGCCACAAACTCACCATGACCATTCACAAGGCATGAAAATGTGCTCATAAACTCATTGTCGCACACCTAAAATATGTCGCCACAAAAAAATATGCATTGGGTTTTTCCAAACATCTCATCAATCTAACCATTTCCTTACTTTCAGAGAGAGGAGGAAGAAGAAGAAGAGGAAGAGAAAAGCCGACCTTCTCTTTTGGGCAGGGTGGCAGCTTCAGTCCGCTCTATGTCCTTCAGGTGAGTTCGGCTCCGCTGAATATCCTCAGATGCTCTTATAATCACTATATTGCTTTTTCCGATGCTAAATTTGCATGAGGCTCTGTAGAGGGATTTCTTGTCGCTCATTTCATTTTTGCTGTTAAAACATAATTGAGGTGAAGATATTATAGTAGTTAGAGGCAATATGGTATGAAATAATATGATAGATTTGTATTTGCCTACCATAATGCTTAGCCTTGAGTCTGTGCTTTCCATTATTTGGCCTTTTTTACAGTAAACTTACTGTGTACAAGAAGTGAAAGTCTCCATTTCTCTGCCTGTGTTTCATAAACCAAATTCTTGTTTCATAACTGTTTTCGATGAGCTACAGTGAGGACATGCAAGCGATCCGCTATCTCAGGTCTGTGTGTGTGTGTATAGCATGGTTGAGCTGGATTTGAATGTGAACTATAGTATGCGTGTGTCCTGTACATGTAGCGCTGCAAAGGTCAACTTCGCTGACTTTGTTTATCGATACATTTTTTGTGTTTTTATGCTTTCATATAGTGTATACTGTATGTGTGTGTGTTTATGTATCACAGATCAGCATCAGACAGCACACATTATTTCAGACGGGAGAAATCAGCACTCTCTAGTGCACAAAGCTCTAATGTACATCAGCCAAACACGTTAAAGCCAGGGACAGGTAAGAGTCACAGCAGACTTTACAGAAAATATCGAAGATACTGAACATATAGATTTGTTGTTTAGCTTACTGACGTTTACAGCTTTGATGGTAACACTTTAGAATAAGGTTCATTAGTTAATGTTAGTTGACTAATTTAGTTAACATGCACTAAGCAAGAACAATCCTTCTTCAGCATTTATTAATCTTAGTTAATGTTAGTTTCTACATTTACTACTAATGCATTATTCAAATCAAAATTGTGCTTGTTAACATTAGTTAATGCACTGTGGATTAGCATGAACTAACAGTGAATAACTGTACAGTATTTTCATTAACTAACATAAACAAAGATTAATAAATACAGTAATAAATGTATTGTTCATTGTAACATTAACTAACGCAACCTTATTCTAAAGTGTTACCGCTCTGATTTCATCGTACATGCTCTTTAAAAATGTTTCAATCTATCTTCACTTTTGTAGATTCTCTGCGTGCAAGTCGAAAAAGTTTGCAAATAGGTTTAACTGCAGAAAGGAGTCCGTCCCCGCAAGACTCGGAGCTCAACCGAGCCAGCACTAGCTCCTGTCCTGACATGGCAGGACTGAGAGTAAGAACAAAAAAGATTTATTACATGTATAAGCATTCATTTGGTATGACACACAACTCAATAGACTTTCATAGTCAAAAAGCAAGGTCCATTTTGGAGAGATACTATAATGATTTGTCACCCTTGAGCATGATAAACTTGAGTGTGCCATGAGTCACGGAGAAGCATGTGTTGGGGCATCTCACTATAAAGTGTTTCTAATGAGGCAACTCTAATGAAATCAGCAGAAGCTCTTCTTTAAACCCTGTGATCTCAAAGTAATTATATGTTTCTTTTTACCGCAGGAGGAAAAGGAGAACAAAAAGAGCTCTACTAAAGGTCAGGCGTGGATTTGTTCATTCACTCCTTTTTCTAGGACTTATATCTTATATCATTCATTACAAAATAATGACACTCCCCTGATTCATATGAACACTTCAGGAACACGGTCAGCGCTGAGCCGGAGGAGGGTGTCCTGTCGTGAACTTGGCCGCCCAGACTGTGACGGATGGCTCTGGAAGAAGAGAAAAGAAACAAACGTCTTCATGACTCAGAAATGGCAGAGATTTTGGTTCGTCCTGAAAGGCCCTACACTGTATTGGTATACAAGCCAACAGGTTAGTACAAGTTTACTTGCAAAGAGGTTCAATTCAGGTGTAAACGTTCATGTTTATAAAGTGCCAATCTGTGTAACCAATTACAAGTGTCCATTATTATAATAACTTTCTTGTCAAACTGAAAGAAACCCTTCTTGAAAGCATTTTCATCTTTTTTTTATATATTTAATTGTTTTATTTTCTCCTATTTTTATGTTTAAATGACCTTATTCATCATCTAATGCTAATATATAGTTAATATTTTTTTAATGTAGATATATTTCAAATAATTATTGAACCCATATATTTGTGCAGGAGGAGAAGGCGGAGGGCTTAATCAAGATCGGCAGCTACAGTATAGAGAGCGCAGGAGAACACAAGAGGAAGTAGTGAGTATCTCCTGCACTACACAGAACACGCGGGATTTAATTACCCATTCATTATTTGCAGCTAAGTCAGATTTGAAGGGATGCGTATCTGTTGACTGAACAACATTAAACCCCATTCAGCATGATTGTTTGTGTTCACACTGTCATAAAGAAACAGAAGTCGTCTGTCTCCGCAGACTCTGTGTTTGTGGTTGGCTGTGAGAGTATCAGACGCAGGAGGGCAGTTAGCCGGAGAGGTGTGAATAACAGAATTACACTTTGCGTTCCTCCGAGCGTCCCCCGCAGTCCACAGTCACTGAACAGCACAACCTGCCACCAAAATGACTAATGAGTTTTTGTTTTTTCATTAAGCTGTGAAAGCCTTTGCCCTGAGATTAATGGGTATTATCATCTGATCTCTTTCTCTCTCTTTCTCTTTATCTTCTAGTGTATTTCAAATGTGCCATCCGCGCTTCCAGAATTTTTTCTTCGCTGCTGATAATGTAACCGACATGAGCAAGTGAGTGTGGCTGCATATAAACAAGCATTTTCTCTACCGCTGCATCCAAACGACAGTCATTCATGATTTTATAGCTTAGAGAGCATTTTGTAAAAATCATTGAGTAGCGAAATGTCACAATGATTAGCTCTTGCTGCGCACCTGCAGTTTCTCTTCATGTGCAAATGATTATGCTTTGACCTTTTGAATTTTAAAAGATGTTTTAGATGCAATGACACTGTATCTTTAAAGGTGGAGTGTGTGATGCGAAGGTACTTTTTTAAAGTTTAGTGTGCATAGCCGACCATAAGCGATTTGTAGGTTTACTTCACAAATAGTGCAAATACTGTGTGGGAGAGTTTAGTATAAATTGCATATACTCACAGCTGAGTTTATTTTGACACTATCTTGTGAATATCTATATATTACTGAGAATTAAATTTGTCAAATAAATATTTTGGTAGCAAGTAAACAGCATCTTCTAATTATTTAAAAAGCTCCTTTAAAAAGGGGTTAATAAATATTCTGTGGGATAGTAGAATTTTTCATGAAAACAGAGTGCAAGGAAAAGGAGGATGTTTTGGGAACCAGACTGTTTTTTGCCATTATCTTTTGGTGCCTCTCATGCTGTGGTTCTCAACCTTTTTGTCTCCAAGGTCCTCTATTGTCCAAAACAGTTTTCGAAAACTGATGTGATTGGTTGTAATAAAAATAACTTTTTTTTTGTTCTCTATGTTGTCAGACAACAAATTAAGATATTTTTGATGAAATCTGAAAGCTTTCTGACCTTCCATAGACGTTAAAAGCACAGAAAAGTAGTAAAGACATTGTTAAAATAGTCCATGTGACATCAGTGGTTGAACCGTAATTTTATGAAACTATGAGAGTGCATTGCGAAACTTTTATAAATGTGTCGAAGACTGACACAGAAGAGAAAAAGTCATTATTTTTGTTTCCTTTACACAGAAGTTTTCTTGTAGCATCATACAATTAAAGTTGAACCACTGATGTCACATGGACTATTTTAATAATGTCTTTACTACCTTTCTGTGCTTTGAACATGTCAGTTGCGTTGCTGTCTATGGAGAGTCAGAAAGATCTCAGGTTTCTTAAAAAATATCTTAATTTGTGTTCCGAAGATAAACAAAGATCTTATGGGTTTGGAAAGACATGAGGTAATTAATGACAGAATTTCTGGGTGAACTGTACCTTTAAATAATTTTAAGACTTATTTAGGCTCCCTGAAAGCTTGCTGAAGCTCCATAGTGGGATTGGCCAACTAGTTGAGAAACTTTATTGTAATAATTGGTAAAGGCTTGTAAGCTGGGAAGGCTTGTATTAGTTATTTAAAAAGATATTTTTGTAAAAATAACTTTTTTAGTGTTTGGTCAGATAATTCAACAGCCACTGCATAGCACCTACAGGAAATTGGAGTGGAGCACATTATGTAATAGCACTACAGATTGAAGCTCTCTTTTACACTTCATGATTTGTCCCATGACCAGAGGAACTCGGGTGCTTGTTACCTCTAAAAATAGAGCTGGGCAGTTGTGTTAACAATCATGTATCATTCCCCCACTTGTTTGACAAACGATAATATTAGACCAATATCAGGTGACTCAGTTTGTCTCTTCTAAAGAGTTTCATGCAATTTAGGTCCATTATTTTCAAGCACAATTGTCCAGATCTTCTGTTGCCAGGTTGCACTAGTCGATCTTAGCCTCGTTATAAAAAGCTCTGAACTCTAAAATGAATTTTAATGGCTGTGACCTCTTGAGTAGCACTTGAGGAGCTGCAGTAAAGCAGTGAGTCAGCCGACGCTCCGAGTCAGACATACAGAGCAACAGTGTCAGTCGGCCTGTGGCACTGGAGATTGCGGGAAGACCAGACCGTTTAACCTCATGTTTACCTGCCTATTATTGCTCTGTGCTACAGCACACATACACATTCCATGGGTTTCACACATTCAGAATTTCTCACAGCTCACCTCTGCCCCCTGCTGGCCTTCACCTAATGCAACACAATACAAATAGGAAACTGGTGAGAAATCTCTGATCCCTATTTTTCTCTCTCTGTCTCAACAGATGGATCAATTGCTTAATCACAGCCATTCAGAAACATAAGAAAGGTGTTCAAAGTCAGCCAGACAGTGAAGAAGGTACGAAAACAACACATTCACGTTATTTTTAATAGCTAGCATCTTTACACTTCTAAGTTAAGGTGGTTCTGTGACAGCTCCAAGTTCTGTGCGAAATAAAATCTGTTCTACAGTATAGGTTTTGACTGATAAAATGCTACATGAGAACCTTCTTGACATTTTTGTCAATTATCGGACATGCATGAAAATTTGTTTCAGATGATTATGATTCCAACAGAAATGTATTTATAATGCTTCGTCACTGCATCATGTGTGTTAACACATTTTTCATGGGATGTATGCTGTTCACGTACTACTTTATCAATGTAAAATGTTTTTGTTGTCAGAATGTTACAGTGAAACTGAATCTGAGGAGGAATCACGTTCACCACTTTCCCATCGGAAGAAAGTCAATACAGTGAGGAACATACACAAACACTCATGTTGTTCCAAACCCCAAGATTGTATTATTTGGGATTGGGATTAATCAATACAGTAAAACCATAATTTTGTGAAATATACTATTTTATAAAAAAAATAATTGTTTTGTATATTAATATATTATATTATGATTTAATATATTATAAAATGTCATTAAACTCTGTGTTGACAAATCTGGATGTTCAGCAGCCCTTACTCCAGTCTTCAGTGTCACATGATCCTTTAGAAATAATTTTAATAAGCTGATTTAATGCTCAAGAAACATTTCTTAATATTATAAGTAGTGTAAACAGTTTTTGTGACAACTTTGATAATTTTTTAATGTGACGTTGTAAATGTCCTTACTGCTACTTTTGATCAGTTCATTGGGTCTTTGCTGAATAAATGTAATAAACGTTTCAAATGTAGTGTAGAATGTTGCCACTTCACCTTTATTTTGTGGAAAAGAGCTGCTTGGATCATCTGCAATAAATGCAGAATTTTACAATAAACATAATTATAATTTTTTTCCATTATCCAAAAGCAGGAAATTGGCTGTGTGCATTTCCTATAGAACATAGAATTTTAACAGCGTTTCTTCTTTATTTTGACATAGAAAACTCAAACACAATCACACACACTTCCTCGAACAAAGGGAAAGCAGAACAGGATGTCAGCGCCAATGACCATTTCACAAGCAGGGGGCAGTAAAATTGCAGGTAAAGGATCAATGTAAAATATTATCAGCCTCTTTATATCTTTAAATCTTTATAGCCCTTTCAAAGCTAAAATTCATTCTTTAATAAAAAAACAATACTTTCACTAAACAAGCAAAATCTCTGTATGTCTCTCAGGAAAAGTAGATGAGATGGATGAAATGTTCCATAGCCTGAAGAAAGGAGGAGTGTCTCTGATTGGTCAGAATCAGCCGACGACTCATGACCAGCTACGTAAATCCTTCATCAAACGCAACAAAAACCCTGCTATCAATGAGAAGATACACACACTCCGTGCCCTCCAGAGCACACTTAAGGTGTTAAGACATGCATTTACACTCACACTAACAACCTAACATAAACTGTTGTTATTATTATTATTTCCTACTCATGTCAGTTGTTAAAGATGGACAGTTTAAAGTATAATACCAGTCATATACAATACAATAGAGTTGTATTGGAATGTTTTTACTGTAGTGTTGATTAAATAAATGATTAGAGACCTCTTTCAAACGCATTCAATCTTTTGACTGGTAGTGTATGGAAGCCAGGTAGAGTAGGTCATGCACACGGCGGTCTCTTCATTTCTCATTGGCTGCTGGTGTTTTCTAGGCGAAGGAAGCAGAGCTTCACCTGATTAACAAGATCCTGGAGGACTCGGAGTTCTCACCGCAGAATTTCCGTCAGTGGAAAAAGTTAAATGAAGAGCTACTGCAGGACATTGAGAGACAGTACAAACAGACAGACTCACCAAGCAAAGACACAGTGTCCAAGGCCAAAGACGAGGCAAGCACACTGAATCTGAGTGATGGAGAACAGTTGGTAGATGCAGAGACACCTGATGACAGAGGCTCCACTTCTACAGAGGCACAGGTGCCGATGCAAACACATACCACAGTCACAGACAAAACTACAGAGAACTATTTTTACATATGACAACCGTTTCCTTCCTGTACTCTATTAAAACAAAACAAATGAGAGTGCAACGCTTGGATAAACATATGGATCTGACTTGCAGGCATCTGGGACAGAGCACTGGCTGTTTTACCAGAACTAAGCTTTTCAAAAACACTTCATACTTCTGCTGTTCATTCACTAAAAACTATCACTGAATTTATGATGCTGAACTGCCTGATGCTGGCTCAAGAACGAATCTTACATTAGGCACTTGCTAGAGGATGTTGATTGTATACTGATGTATGTAATTTTAAAATATATATTTTAGATGAATTATATCAATATGATGCCTATTTGTTTTATGTCAGGTATGTGTGTTAGGGTTTCCTAAATATGTCAGAAATATTATATGAATGCTTCTGGTATGTTCAGACATGATAGACAAGAAAGTATGATTTTATAAGAATGTATGTTTTTTTATTGTGTAGAGAATTTATGACAAGTTATAACTATATTTCCTGAGAGGGAAAAAATATACCTCATTGTACATAGTTTGTATTAAATGCCCAGAAATGGTAATTTCCCCAGAATTGCCACACTGTGGCGCCATGTGTTTTGGTCATGAGATATTTCACACTTTTGTCACCTGTTCCTTTGAGTCTTTTAGTGGGTTTTTTACCAACAGTGTATAATCATGCATTAAATGACTGTGTTTATATATATATATATATATATATATATATATATATATAATTGCTTCAGAATATATATTATTGTTCTCTTTTTATTCTATTTTAAAATGTCAGCAGTCAAATAATGTTTTTTTGTTTGTTTGTTTTAGTTTTTTATAATCCAAGGTAAAAACCCAGACATTTTTGTCCTAAAGTGACAAACTCATCTGTAGGAAGAAAGCAGTGAGTGTTAAATGACTTGGGTGTTTTTGTGTCTTCATGCTCCTGTAAAGAAAGCAAAAAGTCACAAAATGTAATAATAATTTATTTGATGTTACTTTTAATTAAAACAAAACAAAACAAATAGAAACAGGAGATTTGAATGATATTTGTCATTTGCTGTGTTTATGCAGAGCCAAAGCCAATCTCACCACAGCTGTTCCACTGAAATTAGTTTAAATCCTTATTAAATAGTTTTGAAAAAACATTTTCGATGTCAGTTTTCAATTTTCAAATAGAATATTTGTGATTGTCTCAAAAAAAAATATATATATTTAAACTAATGACGTTTTCTGACCTCATGTCTTTGTAATGTGGGAATGTACTGGACAGGTGGCTGTGTATTTCCCCAAAATATTTGTTTTGCGTAAAATCATTAGTTAGCATGACAAGCCTATAGATAGTTTGTGCAGGTGTGATGATCTAGGCCTGTTACAAGCAGTCTTACTTTTCACATCGCAGGGGCAGCAGGAACAAATGCTTTGAAACATTTAATGAATCATCTAACACATATAGTATTACAGTCAATAACTAAACACATTTACAACAGAAAGATTTATCAAGTAAAGATAGTAATTACTTACAGATCAATATATTACAAGTAAATGCTTTTTACCAGCCATAGGCTTAAAATAAATGAAACATGACAAATATTTCACACACTAGTGGGAAAAGCCAGAAATGACAACAGCCTTGTGACACTAGTACATTGCTTTCATTTTACAACAGCTTAATAATAATACAGTACTGTCATGATCAACGGTAAAATCTGCCACGAAACAGACAACTCATAGGCTACAATCTATGTCTTATCAATTGAGGGACCGTTCACACAGAATGCATCTTTGCATTTAAATGAGGCGCATGGTATGGGAATAAAAAGGAACGCAATGTATCCACAAGCATTTTTAAAAGTTGACAAAACCGAAAACAAATTAGTAAATAAATAAATAGAATTGTAAAATACAGAAAAAAATTAATCGCGCAGAAGAAAACAAAAACACATACTATGTGAACCAACCTCATGTTCACACCAAGGATGATAACTATATAAAGTTTTAAGACAGCAATAACGATAATAACGCCACAGAGGAGTGATGTCATTGAAATTGCTTTCAGAAAGACTAATGACAAAAACACTGACAATCAGAATTGACCTGACTTTGCTGGTATGGATGCTAACATAGAGTTCTTTATAGTATAGTTCTTGGTGTGAACAGGACTTAAGGCTTCTGTTAGCAGTTTCCTACATATTTTAATATAGTTCTCTTTAGAAACATCACGTGTATAATTTCAGATTGGTCCAGTTAATAAAGACTACAGCTGCACTACACTGGGCCATGTGCCAATGTGTTTAAACACATAAGAGTCTCTTCACCTCTCAGGAACATTTGCTCCATCTAACAGTTTACCTCATACATCTCTGCACTGTCTTTGAGTCTCTGCTTACGGCAAGATGAACACTTCATGCTTTTGAACCCAAAAAGCAGCGCGGCCCCTCCCAGCACCTGTACCCAAGCTCCCACCCACCCGAAATAAAGCGACCCGGCTGGGTGTAACGTTAGTCGGGGTGGCTTGTGTACATTGAGTCCTTGCGTCTCTGATACGGTTGAATTCACCTCGATCCCCAGCTTTGAAAGATTATGAGTGTACACTCCTAACGCAGCGAGACTGAGCACACCTGCCAGCGCCACCAATAGGCCACCAGCTGCAGCTACACTCCTAAGTGGGATATCAGTCCAGCAGCGGACACCCACGCTGGCGAGGACAATCCCAGCACCGCACAGGAAAAGAGACGAGAGCACCATCCCCTGGACCATTCGAACCCGAGCATCCCGCTGGTAGGACCCCGACACGGGCCAGCACTCTTTGACTTCGGAGTGCACCACCTGCAGGCAGCTCTCCCACAGGCCGTCCGAACGAAGTAGGAGGAGCTCCGTAGCTCCGCCACGCCCTGCCGCACCCAACCGCGCCTGTCCCTCCCTCCACTGCGGCGTGATCGCGGCAGTGAACACCAGCACAAGGCCCAAGGGAGCAAACACAACCCCCATCAGCATGGACACTGGAGTGTGCATCACGTCTTTGTCGACTTGTAGCTTTTCAGGATGATGCTAAGCTTGAAACCACTGGCGAAGACCTGGGGAAAAGAGTAAAATTTCAGTTAAACTCATCCCACTCGCACAGATTCTAGAAGATTCTTTCATTTAAATCATCCCCTCAGACACCCGTCGTCGGAAATGCATTCCTGGATTCGCAGTCTGTTAGATCTAAAAGAGGAAGAGTGCGTATATGCATGTCTTGTTAGCCGATGACTCTCTCTTTTGAGCTCTAAGAAACATCGTCATTCCTGGCAACCAGCACATTGGAGGTGAATGGCCCGCTGTTGCTAAGAGACAGTAACCTGGACGATTGCATCTTTTGTGGTACATCTGAAATGGTTCTTGCACTATCAGCCACAGGTGCTAGTCTCTGAACATCATCTTTTGACGCAATTGTGTGGTTGTGCTGTCGCTGATAGTGTGAACGGTGTATGTTTTGAAACCGTTCACCGATATTATGCATAGACAGGAAGCCAGACGTCTGGGAGCTGAGAGAGCAAGCTGAATTCTGTTCTAGGAGACAAGGACAAAAGAGACCCCTCGAACGATGTGATGCTATAAAAAGCAGCTATTTTTAATCCATGAAGCCAAAATTATTTAACAAGTCTGTGGAGTGTTTTCATCATCTAATTGGTTGACAATATCACCTTCAAAGGTATCTGTGAGAGGGGTGTGGGCGTACGTTTCAACAGTTTGGTCAATCACTGCATGCTTTTAGAGTACAGCCGCATCTATCTTTGCATCAATTGCCTGTTCCACTCACTTTTGTTGCATGGCAACCCAAAAACAAACATGTTAAAGGGTGCAATGGCACCCGTACGTTAATGAAAACAACAGAATCTGCCACACAAACAAAATGCAGCTACTTACTCTGACACTTTTGACATCTGCCTTCAAACCACACTAGTTATTAAATATATGGAAAAACCACATGACAGTGAGATCGGAACCACAGTAGTCAAGCTTTGATTGAAAAAGATGAAAAGCTCATTCCATCCTGAAAAGGATCAACAGGATTTGGAATAATACGCAAACTAGCCACAAAGACCACTCAGACAAAGATGTAAGACAAGTGCATTGACCTGCTCTCCTGACCTGGTTTTTGCATTTGTCCAGAGATATTAAAATCATCTGCTTCTCTATTTAAATCAGACAGAACAGAGATGTCATGTACTCACCTCTCCGCAGAAGAATGAATGATCATTCAGCTGTTTTCTTTGTTAATTCTGAGATGGATCCTTCTGCTTTCTGTGCTTTCTCTTTCCCCCTCTCTCTGATTCTCTAGTCTTGTGTATGAGCTTTCCATACACCCCCGTCCTTCTTTCAAACAGAGACACGCGCACACACAGAACAAACAGCAAGTCCAACGTGTGCTGACTGCAATATGCAGACTGCCTGCTGAACTGGGCGATCTGATGAAAGAAAAAGAAGATGAATTTAAAAAGTCTGCCTTCTTTCATTTGTATTCATCTTGGCCATGTAGACACATACATATTTATTAAAATCCTAAGAAAGATGTCAGTCTGAAGATTTACATAAGCCCTGACCTCACAGGTACTTATGTCATTGATACTCGTTAATTTTGATTTATGGCATATAAAGCCTAAATGTAAATAATGGTCCTGTGGTGATCAAAACTGAACAATTTTTTTTTTGAATTATAAAGGAAAATGTGCATCTTTAAAAAAAAAAAAAAAATGTCCTTGTTATATAAATACATTGATTAGGCGTACTGGTCGATTTCATTGCATTACCACAAGGCATATGGGGCTATAAAAATGAAGATAAACATGAAAAAAGGCATGAAGTATAGGGTAAGATGCCCTCTCAAGAATAACATATTTAGATTTAAGCATGGGCATAATGGTAATGCTAATTGGCTTATTTGGTTGTCATAGCACAAAATGTGGGGTGATGTGGTCCCCCTACCTGGGACAAGAAGTCTTTCACAGAATATATAATTGATATAATTCTTATTTACATTTAAATAAAATACTCAATGAACTACTGCATACTTTTTTTGACAACTTGAATAAATTGAATAATTGAACAACCAATGACAAAGCAGAATCTCAATAAAAGCAATTCTTCTAAAAAAATATATTTATTTGAAAATAATTAATCTGAAAGGTAATATATTTTATGAAATATCTTGTAGATATGTCATAATGACAGCACTATGAATAAGAATGCAATTATTGACGTTGCCTACGTATTGAAGATGTCTGGAGTGCACATCTAGTATTCAAAGATGTCAAAGATTCGCAAACATCAATGTTTCCACAAATCCCTCATTAACAAAAAGACGCTGAAACAAATATATTTTTTTATTGAAATCAGGCAAATTAGCTATAAAAGTGTTCAACTGACTAAATCTCTCTAATGCTGATATTCAAATGAAATGACAATTGAGGAAAACAGACATTCATTATACTATAAATGACAGCCATTTAGTCAAGTGACAAAAAAACAGTTATTGCTTTCTTAAAATATTGACCCATTGCACGGAATCAATTTTACGAGGCATTCAGTGGCAGCTCTGACGGATTCAATGAAGAATTCGTCAGACTGATTCGAACAGATAACTCCTATGCCGGTGGAGCAGCTCGTTAAAAGCTTAATGAGAGTCAAGTGCTTGAATCAGAACACACAGGCTGTTGAGCTCTGTTTGTTTTCTCAAGAAGCACACGTGCAGCCAGCGCCACCGCTATAAAGCAGCGCGGGAATGTGCCACCGCTATAAAGCAGCGCGGGAAATTCTGGGATCTGCGACACGCGCTGTGTCCGAAGCTATAAAATGCTGCATTCGAAAGCATCATTTCAATGCATATAGACATCAAGGCACGTCCGAACACAAATTCTGCTTTACTTCCTGTCTCCGGTGGTACCCTACCTTATTGGCATATGAAAATGAATCTTAACTTAGACATAGTTAAACATCTAACAATGTAAAATAAAACGTTATACAGTTATATGTAAATATATGTAATAGTATAAAATGTTTTAATAAGTTATGGCATTTGTTTGTAATGTTATGTTATATTTATGGTTCATTGGCCAATGCTTATGCTGTGATTACAAGGTCAGTTAAGCAAGAACGCAGCACATCTCAATACTCATAAGGGTGCATTCTGTGTTCTTGCGTCCTCCCGAGTTCGTTCTTCAAGGGAAGTTTGAAGCACACAGTCCGTTCTTTGTGTTCTTGGAATTGAGAAACAGCCTAGATGTTTCCTTCATTGCCTTTGATATCCCACAATCCTGTGCGTTCCATTCCGCGAGGGTTGGGATTAAAAAACAAAGATGGCGTCTGAAAGTTACATTGGGTGGTCAGTGTGTAAATGTATGTTTCTGACTAACTTTTTACACTTTTAATTAATCAATATGGAAATCAATATAAATAATGAAATATTTGTGTAGTTATCATCAAAACTGATTCTATTTTGTCGTAGATCATTAAAACACTACGCTGCCTAAGAAGCCTGTCCGAAATCAGTTTCATAAGGTGCCTTCATGCAAAAACGTTAATAAGGCAGAAAGTCAGCTGCTTTCAGACACAGCCACACTTGCATCATGTGAAACAGGTAAGTGTAAGTTCCCTTACAAAACATTTACTATGGATTTACTATCTTACAAATAAAAAAAAAAAAACAACAACTATATTTAAAACATGGAAACCATGTTACACTAACCATAGTTTAGTTTACTTTATACCATATTTAGCCTAAATCTGTGGTTGTACAAATGGTGATCAAAACACCAAAAAAAAAAAACATGGTTTCTACACTTTTACTATAACAAAACCATGTTTTTGTGAGGGTTATGCCCATTAATGAACTTAAATATGAGTAATTGCACTTTATATTTCTGATTTCAATCGGAGTTTGTGTGCAACCTATTAAGTTGTGGGCCATACAGTTTAAGAGCTGTAAATGATTTCAGCATGGGAATATCTTCAAACAATAACAAAACACTTGAAAATGTAATGGATTTAGGATTTTATTTTCCATATAAAAGCAGAGGCAGTAAAAAAAGGAAAACACAGCAAGACAAAGCAATACAAAGAATTTGAAATGTACATGTTTTGTGAGGCAAAATCCACAAAATGAAAAGTCACCGTTATTTAATCTGATATCTGGGCAAGTTCGACATTGCAGTGGTTCGTCCGAACTTTCTTGACTAAATGTCAGAGGACAAAAAGGGCCGGCTGTCCTGACAACCGTTACAGCCACACAGATTCGAAATGTGTGGAGCCAGTTTTCAAAATGTGATCGAAACACTGGCAGTTTAAGGGGGGAAATGTGCGACTTAAATGTCTAAAACACTTGTGTCTGTTTGTGGAGTGTTCCAGATGTGAAACTAAAAGGCTGATAGTTACAGCTCCCTGACTGGAAGTATGCTGAAGTAACACGCGGCAAGATTAATAAACATGCGAACCACCATCAGAGCATAAAGCAATACAAACGCATCACATCCTGTCCTAGAAATGATGGGCCTACTATAAGCAGCAAAGAGGCAGCGTCCAAAAAGGCAAGTTTATCATTGAAATAACAACATATAACTCTTTTAAAATCACATCAACACACAACATTATGATAATTATGTCTATTCACAATAAATATTTACAGTACATGTACCTTGTTGATCATAATTGCTCGTATTATAAAATTATAGTTGATAAAATAATTAAAAAAAAGGTACAAAAGTGGAAAATGGTATTTACACTGTCCAGTACTGATATGTCTTGTTAAAACAAAAAATGTTGGAACTGGCAGGTGAGCTGTTTCCAAAGCGACTGCAGAATCTGGCTCCTAGTCATGCTTTTGGATTGAAAGATCAGAAAGAAGCTGCCAGCAACAGCACCAGGTGTGTCACTAGCTGATAATGTTTATAACTCCATAAGTGTGATCTGGAAGTGGTTGATCATGACTTCAGTGATCTCGATGAGGAAGGCAGAGTGGTTGCTGTAATGCTCGATGATGTTGTCATCCATGTTCACAAAGATCCTGTTCATAAGAAAGAAAGAAAGAATAAGTTATAGAAATTCTAAATATTAATATTCTGGCTCATACATTGCTCTGCTAACCAACAGATTGGACATATTAAAATACTAAACTATTTTAATAAATTAAAAATAATAAAACTCAAAACATTTAAAGCATTTTAAATTCTATAAGTAAATTTAGGCATCACAACCTGGACAGTATGAAAAATGTATATTCATGTTGCTAAAATATTGCTAAAGAAACATTTGAAAATTATTATTCAAGAATAACTTTAATTTAGCATAAGATTACAGCAAAGGTAATCTAAATGTAAAAGTAAAACTATGGCAAAATTAAGTATATTCATATTTTAACACCAAAACACTATAAAAACTCCAAAATTGGACAATATCTGTTATAGTAGCATTAAATCATGTATCTGTAGACCCAAACACACACAACTCCAAAAGTTGCTTCTCATCTGCACAAAAAACATACTGCTTTAATTCCAACACCTGCTCATTGACATTTGGCATTAATGCACGAATATTTGTTTTAGTCTTTATGACTATGTTGAGCTGTTGAGTGACACTGACTGACGTACAGATGATCTGTGCCCTAGCAACTATTGAAAGAAACCTTAAGTATTCCTGTACAATCTTCTAAAGCATTCATCATTCCTTCCCCAAGGGCAGACCCTGATTTAGATCCTTAAAAACACAAATCCTTATCTCATGACTTACGCAAACAATTATTTGGCACAACAGTCGTCTCTACCGGCCAACATGTATGCGTTGTGCGGGTGTATGACAGACTAACTGTGAGGTCATGCCAGCTCTCCCAGCCCTGAGGGTGGAGGGAGTCTGATTAAAGATTGGGGCGAGAGAATGAGCGAGAATGTGGCCCGACCTGTCCCTATCCCTCAGCCATATCATCAGCTAACGGCCTGAGGAAAGTTGAGCTCCAAGTTACACTCCTCTAGGCTAGAATGATTCAGATAAAATAGAGCCCTGGACATGTTTCTTTGACCTATGTAGGTCAAACGCTCCAGCAGGATGTGAAATATGGTCATACAATTATATGCTTTATGTTAATGCCTTATACTTTATGATGCACTGAGTTGAGTTATTCCCACACATGTTCTGAAATGGATGAGTGAACCGGTATGCACAAATGTCTACATGGTGTCACGGCTGATCACCAACCAAAGAGATAAATGGTGTTTTTCTAGAGCCCAAGCTCATTATGTTGCATGTAGACGCCAGTGCCGCCTTCCTGCACAGCCCTCATCTATACTGTTTCTATCTGAGCTTCATAAACCAAAAATAAATAAATAAAAAATACAGCACAGTCAGACGAGTCTACCTATGTTGAAATCATCTTGTCTTCCTTCTTTTGTTTTGCTTTTATTCAGCTTTTTTTTTTTGAAGGGGAGCAGCAATCATCACATTCCAAACACTATAGATCTCCTGTCAACCCGGTCTGTCGACTTTGCTTCCTGGCAGCTTGTTGAGATAGAGCTCAGATTATAAGAAAAGGGTTTAACAGTCGTTCGTCTTCGTGAAAGAGCATTTCGACATCCCTCTATCTGTATTCGTGACATCGTCATAGCTCCCCAAACGTTTCCGCCCAATGGTGTTTAGCTTAAAAATATCTCACTCACCCTCTTTTGCACTTCTTGAAGATTTTCCCAATGGTGTCTTCTTGCATACCGTACTTTTCTGAAATCTGAGAAGGCAGAAAGGGGACATGAGTCACATTTTAGGCACAGTTCCTCTTCGAGGTGAGATCTTCGGCAAATATGTGTAACGGAAAGAGAGGTGGAAAACTCACCGCTTCTCTCAGGCCCTTAAGCGTCGGCGTGTTCAACATGAGGGCATCGAATACTTCCTCAGTCTCTCGTCTGACATACAGGAGAACTGAGAATAAAGAATTTAGCATTAAAACACTGTGGGACTGTGATTTGTTTTGCAAACTGATATGTTCCCAGGCTTCTGCATTTCTAAATTAATCTCGATTCTTCCATACCTCTCTGTTGCTCATCTCGGCGGGCTTGTTTGCTCGGCGGGGAGGCGCTCTGGTCACCACCGTCTGCGTAGCAGTTGATACGTTTCAGTGATGTCCTGTCACTTTCCTCTTGGCTAACAGGGGGCACCTGGACAATAACAAACAGATAAAATCAAGGATGTTAAAATGGCGCTTAGTTTTCGGTCACTTGCGTGTTTGCACGCTGATGATTACGATGATAACAACTTTATCACAGTGACATCTCGAACACTAAGAGGTGCGACAGTGCAGAAAAAAACGTAGGATGATTGCATGACTTCTTAATCCTTCACTAATATGCTAAAGTCACTAATATGGGCTGTGACTACATGTAAAAAGGCCTGATGTTATGAAACGATGTCGAAATATAACAAGTGAGAATTTCGGTAGTCTGGACTGTGGGAAAAAGGCCTGTCGGGACAGCCTCCATCTCTCCTCTCTTAGGCTGTGTAAACACAGCTGAAAAGCATCTCTTCAACACCCTCAGAAGTGTGTGTGCATGTGTTTGAGCTCCCACGGGTTAAACCCTGTGTCAGTCCCCTCCTCAGGTGAGTTTCGCTTGCTGTCATGTCAACTCAGGAGCGCACCAGTTAGCATGTCTGATCTCGAGATCACTTTCTCTTATTCTTTTCCAAGCCCACTTCTTTCCCACTGCATTTTTTCCCACACTTTTCCTCCCTCGCTCCCATACACTCAGCCCTCAGGGTGTTGGTGAACATGACTCAACAATGCTGCGGTAAGCCGCATATCCTAGGATATAGGGAAGAGCGTGCGTGTGTGTGTGTGTGTATGTGTGTGTGTGTAAGACAGACGTACCAGGCCACATCGCTGCATGGTGCTGAAGTGCATCTCTGGGATGAATAAAACAGGTTGTGTGACGTGATCGTCTAGAGTTTTAAAGTAGGTAGAGTCCTTTCCGACAGAGCTGGAAACTAGTCCCTGTTTACAACCTGAAGAGAAGACAAACAGCTTTAATCTAACACTCAAAGCAATTAATGATTGAAAACCATGGTGGAAAGCACAGTTTGACTAGTGGCCCGCAGATCAATTGAGTTTGAAAGCCCTTTTTTACACTTGGTTAAAAATATGTGCTTGAAAGCTAGTTTTGGTTTTGACTTGTGCCAAATTTGGAGGAAATCCTAAGTAGCCATAAAGCATTTCAGTGGTTTGTTGGGTCAGAACATGGACAACAAACATGGAAGATATGAACTGGGTTTTCTTTATGCTTTTTTTTTGGGTGGTAAGGGGTGTTCTCTGAAAGTCTCAGGCTGTAATTATATGACTGAAAGCACTCACTATTGTTGCTGGAGTCATTCTTGGTCCTTCTCTTGCTTCTCTTCCTCTCCTCGTCTCTCATCTTCCTTTCTGCTCCCTGCAAGAATTCAAGGACAATAAAACATTTAAAATCTGAGCAATTACAAATTGCTCTGGCATATTAGAACGGCTTATAAAACACTTAATTAACCAATAATTAACCGTGCAAAAGAGTTTTTAAAACTCTTAAAACTATGCTTTAGAACTTATGTCTATTGAAAACCATTCTTGTAAACAACAAGAGTTCATGTCTAGTTAGATGCCAGCTGTGTAGTAAATATGCATTTGATCCAGCTAGAGAAACCACAGCAATGCAGTAATGCATTTAGTTCATCTACTGCTGCTAAACCAGTCAGACGTGTGTTAAATCTAACCTTCCCATCATGCATTTCCCCCACACGCTATCAAACAGTTAATAACTATGGCCAATGTGGAACACAAAAACAGCCTTAAAGGAGATGAGGAGATAAGGCGGTCTGGTGACATTTATCTGATCAGCTAAACAAAAGGGATCAATAAGAATCAGAAGATAGAGGTGCCAGAAAGTGTAAGGGTGAGAGACACCGAAAGAGAGGCAGACAGACTGAAAGAAAAAAAATGCACAAATACTTCGGTGTCTATTTTCTTTTCTGCATCAGTGAAAACAGTTATCACGTAATTGAGAATGTGCCAGTAAAAGATCAGAGGTCAGACACTTTTCAGATAAATAACTAAAGTATGTCATGGTAACAGTGAGTCAGGGCTGTGTTTTGTTTTAACAGTTTATGACGCAGTCAAAGATGAGCCAAATTAGCGACAAAGATCCACTGCACACCCTGATAATGAAACTTAATGATCCATGTTTCAGGTTTAATTAAGCCTTGAAATGCATATGTGACTCTTTCATGCTGTTATAAAATTCTCTTTTGGGGTTTGATTCTTAAAAACGAATTTATTAATTTATATATATATACTTTATAATTTATATTTATTTTATGTTTATATATATATATATATATATATATATATATATATATATATATATATATATATATATATATATATATATATATATACTTTTTTAATTTGTGGGGCACTGGCTCACCTTATCGCAGAAGATTTTAATCTGACAAACAGCTCTGTGAATGAGGCTGTTGTTCCCTGAGCTGAAATCATAGGTGTCGATCTGAAGATTCAGAGGAAGACCTTTGACCCCCTTCTGCGACGAGAAGTCAGTGCTCAGAGAGTTGATGCCAATATGCACCTGTAAAACACATGAAAACATTACATGAAATCTCAAGAAAGCATTTTGAAAATCAGGAAAGCTGGATTTGTTATTAAACTAGATGACACAGTAATACATTTTCAAGTAATTAGTTACAATCAAAAGGAAGGGTAAGGGATTGGAAATATGGTACAAATGATTGTTCAATAATTCCAATCATTTCAAAAGAAAAGGAGTGTCCATATGAAGAACAACATGGCGCGATCTAACATGTTGGAACTGGAGGTAAAACAACAATAAAAAAACAATCACCAGAATAATATGATGATTAATGAAAAAATGAGTGAACCGGTGCTGATTTCAAAACATTTCTTCCTTGTTCCTCATACAGTAGCTGCTAATTCATTTAGCACAACAAGGTCGAATAACAGTTAACAGTTGGAATATTTTAATTAGAATTCTGATTTATAAAATGCATTGTTCCTACATTGCTTGGCAACTGGATATTGCTAGACTAATTAATTATTTAACCCCTTAAATGTCACACCGTCCCGAATAAGGGACACCTACGGTTACTTCACTATATTACAATCAAATCTAATCTAATCTTGACAAACTATATATCGTTGGAAAGGTCTAAGACCCCCAAAATATATATTTTACCAATGTTTTTTGTTAAAAAATGATGTTGGAAAAGTTATAGATCAATTTATGACAAGAGTGCACCCTCGAAAATCTACATTATAACAGGAGTTTTGACCTTTGTTTAAAAAAAAAAGACTTCCTCGTTGCCCTTTTCTCTATCACATTTTAGAAATCATCATAAGTTATATGTCGACTGAAAACTTACAATTTCAAAATTCATCCTTTAAAACCCATTTTAAAATCAAACATTGCATTACCATATAAATGGTACATTAGTATCATGTTACAAAATGTTTTCAGTTATGATTATAAATATTTAGGTTTTATCATGCACATTCAAGTCTATCTTCAAAAAAGTGAGTGACAGTTAAGGTTTAACTTGGTGGAAGAATTGTTTATTCCGATTATTAGCAAAAAAATATGCAACTCTTAAATGTGTCTTGTAACATTGCTGTTGTTGATATTTCATTGCGTTACAGTGATTGTATCCTTTCTTTAGGTCTCTGCTCCACCTGCTGTGAGTTTCGTTGTCCCACCCTTCACTACCCTGGGGGCATGCTGAAATGTGCCCTGTTTCTCTTTCTCTCCTTCCCTGCTTCCTTCCCTCCCTCTTTCATTCTTTTTTATTCCCTATGATGACAGGTGCCTGAGGAGGCTGCATACCGTAGATACCACTGCTTTCTGACACTCCTCTAAATGATCCTCCTTTCAACCCATCACTTCAACCCCACAAAAAAAAGTGACAGGTGGATCTGTGTGTTTGTGCTTGTACCTTTGCTTCTTCATTGGTGTTCCAGATAAAGGAGAGTGCGTTGAAAGCCACCTCTTCCACGTTACTCACTCCACTGAAAACTTCCTTGTAGTCAGCTGAGTGTCAATAAAAAAGAATGTATTACTATGAATTTTATGATATAAAAACATACATAGATCAAAACCAAATGACATCTGACTTTCAATCTAATGATGGGTGTGGCCATAGTTACCGGTATATAATAAAAACATTCTTCATTTTCATAATCAGTAATGTCTTGTTTTCTAGAGTTAATTAATTATCATTATTATGATTAAATGCCTGATGTTTATGTTTAGATAGAATGATAGTGAGGAACGCACCGATATCAATGACTCTCTGTTTAACGGTAGGCTGTCGAGCGTGCCAGTGGTTCCAGTACTTCAGCTGCATCTCAGGACTCTTGTCATTCTCAAACACAGCCATGATCACCGTCTGTGAGAGATAAAGGAAGAAAAAAGGAGCATAATCAGAACCGGTTAATTTGAGGTTTTCAGAGATTAGTGATCGCCTGTAGGTCTTTTTTGTCATTTACAAAGCGATGTTGTATGTCACCACACTAATGCTCTTTCTCTTTGCTCTATCACTGACCATAGCAGTGTATGTGCTTACAAAACAGCCAATCTGTCACACTTAGAATATACAAGGGCTTATGAGTTGGAAGTTTAGGAAACTTCCCCCAAAGCTTCTTTGCTGTTGCACGTCATGGCTAAAACAAATGGGATCTAACAATAGCAACTCTTTCTCTTTAGTACAAATATATGGCAAGAATGAATTTTGTCCTTTATTGCCATTATTTGGGTTTATGAAAGTATAACTTACTTTTACTTTGCTGCATGGCACCCCAGCAGTGCCATCCACTCCTTGCAGTGTGATGGGGTAAAACTGCCCCTTGTTGAGGTACACCATTGGTATTGCTGTTGTCTTGTGCTGAGAAGCTTGTGGTGCACCAAGAACAAACTGGAAGTCATTCCTGTGAAAAACAGTCAAATACATTTTTATGCTATGGCATTACTCTATAGTAGTATCTATTGCTTTTAATAGCTCGCAAACAGTCACCAAATTACATGAGTTATATTTTATTGAGGAAAACAAATGCAAACAGAGAAAAAAAAAAGATCTGATTTGTAAAGGCTCAGACTGTTAAGAAGCCAGTCTCACCTGTATCTGTCTGGAGGAGAGTTGGTGTAGGACTCTGAGTATACTGGGCTTGTTTGTCCCACAAATGTGCTGTAGGGTAGAGGCTGTTTTTTGAAGAAAACGAATAGAAGTGTCATAAATTGATGGTAATTATAGAGGACAAAGCACCTGTTTCAGGCATTCATGACATTTTTTAAGGATCTGTTGGTATGGTTCAGAAACTACAACAAAAAAAAAATGACATTAATATATTTTATATTTTAAATATGTTTTAAAATGCTCTGCAAACCTCAGGGGTCGTCTCCAGAAAGGGTTGGTCAGATGGCCATGATTTCTGTGTTGGTTGGAGGAGGGAGTACAAGTTGTCCCCGGTGTAGCTGTCAGTGCCCAGTAATGCTTGCTTTGAGTGACCGGAGGACATGCTTTCAGAAAGCAGCTTCATGATGTGAGCGTTCTCCAGCGTGGCCAGCTCAGGGGAGGCGCTATTCACTGTCCTGAGAGATAAATGACAGCACAAATTGTGACCAATTTTTTATCATACTCCATCATTAATGTTATTCACGCAGGGTTAACTGTTAGCTAAAGTCAATAGAAGCTTTGTTCAATCTCTACATTGTTTATGGAGCTTTCTTTGCACGAAAACCAAAGCCAAACACAGGGCGGGAGCTGTTTGCCACCTAACGCAGACTTTTTTTTTTCTTTTTACTGTTTGAGTTTCACAGAAGGCTTTGACATCGGGGAGACCAACAAGCTCTATAAGCAGCTATTTTTCACTTGCACAAAAGGGTGCTGTGTAGTGACTCAGCTTTTTTGGGATGGGTTGAAGCAGAGGATTAACAGCTGAACCAGCTCTGACCTCAGATAATCTTTAGCTAAATTACTCAACCTACCAATTTACTGGATAGAGAAAATGTGCCATTTTACATCTGGATAACTTACTGTCATGACATATTTTCATACCTTCTCTTTTGTACCATTAACTTACAATATATGCTCCCATATTATATGCTTATTATGAAAGCATTTTAATTCATAAATCATAAAAAAAAGTGTATGGTCAAACTTACCTGTCCATGTACATGCTGCTTTCACGTGCACATGATGTCATCTTCTGCTCTTTAGGGTTCTTAAAAATAAAATACATTTATAATATTATTTCTGTATGTAATACAATTTAAATATGGATAGGAAATTATTATGTTTATATTTTAAATATATATCTTTGTGTTACCTTGCAGGCTTCATAAAGAAGGCTTAAAGTTGCAAGTTCTTCATCTGAAGACATTCGGGGTTTAGTCTTGCTGAGGTCACCGCTGTCCATGCTAGGCCAAGAGTCCATAATGTAGTTGTCTGGATAGCGTAAGTAGTTGAAACTCTCGTTCTGTTGTACCATGAGAGCCCTAGGTGAAAGGAGGAGATATTAGCACGGAGATATTTCCCTGAAACGTGCAACATGTGATTTTGCATGTATATGGCGAAATGATTAACAGAAATGTGCCTCTGGTGCCACACATGTGTGCCACACATAAAATATTCTGTGACAAAATAATAAATCCAGGGTGCGAGAGCTGATGCTCTTCATCCAGACTTCAAACTATATAATACTCAAGAAAATCCAATCCCACAAAACATAAAAGAAAAGGACTAAATGTCAAGAAAAATCTGAGTTTCTCTTCTCATCTTTGCTCCTAAGGCCAGATACTCTTTGTAACGGATCAACGGTCAGAAACAAACACTAAGTGTCGGAACTTAATTTATCTTAACACAAGCACCGCAAACAAAAGACATGGATTTGAAGAGGATCACTAACTCCTCAAATAGTTGGATTTGTTTTGGGACTTCTCTTAACTACAAGGATTAGCAATGAGGTGGTCTGCTATGGTAAGCTAAAATACAAACAGAGCAGTTTAGGCACCTGTGCGCACAGTAAATGAATGAGCATTCACTGTTTATTTATTCATTTATTTATTTTAACTGTGCAGACTTTTCCAGATATACCCATATTTTCTAATTCTAGGCACCTATATAATGACATAGACCCCAAACTCTGACACATTAGCATAAGACTAAGTGTTTCAGTGTTTGTGCACTCAAGCCCCTAGGATAGTTACACCATGCTGTCTGTAAAGAGTAAGAGACAGAGTGTGCGTGTTTTGGTCCTGGTATCAATTTTCAACAGAAATGATCTTCATGTACTCATTCATGTGGGGACCCGTTTACACATGAGCAGAGGGAGAGTGGGAGAAGAGGAGAAAGACATTACTCAAGAGGAACGGACAGCTCACAGCTGTGAAACTGCAAACTATAGCACACCCCACAACAAAATCAGATGAATCATATGTAACAAAATAGATTTTTTAGTCCTACATTAACAGCTTATTTGAAAATATCTGGACAGTGGCTAATACCAAAATATGTATATTTTATCATAATAAAGTTAAAACCTTAATCTAAAATTATATATATTCAATATATATATATATATGAATATATATATTCAAGATATCTGGAAAGTGATTATAGCAATTCAATTTTAGTAACGAATTGTATTTGTGTTCAACACAGCCAAGCAAAGAAAGTCCTAACTAGAGCATTATAAATGAATGCAAAATTAATGACACTTACTCAATCTCCTTGGTCATGACTCCTCTGACAGACTGTGATGATAAATCCTTAGTTTGTAATCTTGTCTCTTCTCTCAAATGTGTGGTTCTGTGTTGGTATCCTGATAAATGAAGCGGTTTGATTTGTGTCCACATCGTCTCTCTCTATTTATCCACCTAGCAGGGCTTCTTTGCTCTGATTGGCTGGCAGCCTGAGACAGGTGTGTAATAGTACAGGTGTATCCTCACTTAACTCTGTCAGTGCTGGAGAGAAACTTCAGCATGTGTGTGAATGTGTTTTGGGGAGGGGGGTGGTGGGGGGTTAACTCATTAACACCTCATATAAAAGACTGAAAGTCTCCAGCCACAGGTGTGAAATGCATCCTATTTGGGATCAGAAACCAAAGACAATGGTGAAGGAACAAGGTTTTAACATGCCAATGAAAGGTTGTGTCATTCTCTCTAACAGAATAAAAAAACAAGGTTTTGGCTACATGTTTTTTGTTTTTTTTGGTGTCCCCCCACCACAACTTTTATATTATTTTGAAAAACGACAAAACAAGAAGTCATATTTACCTGCATTTAATAACTTTCCTACTGCATATCATACCATGCTTTTCCAACTCATGTTTAAAGGTGTATAATGCATAATTCTTTATCATTTATTAATAACTAATGGAAGTTGCAAATTAAATTAATATTGGTTTCCTCAAAACACTTATTACAAAGTCTAAATAGCTGAAACATATATGTTCTCAGAACATTTTACTATAATGTTCCCATTAAGTTATTTTTTAAAAAAAATAATTTTATCTGAACATTAAAAACATTTTAACATGTTTTAAAATAATTCCTGGTTATGCAAATGATAAGGAAACCATTTTTAACCATTACGTGACCTCTACTTTTGTTGCAACACTTAAAAATGTTTGATGAACATTTAACACACAAAAAAAACAATGCATAAATAATATTTTTGTGCTAATGTTTTGAGAACACAATTAAAGACTATTAATAATGGAAGAATGTTTGTTCATAACTTGTCAATAACCAAAACATTCTGAGGATGTTCTCTGCTGGATACATGCATGATTTGCAGATAAAAATTCTGCATATCAAATATGCATCTCTATCAGTAACTGATGCAAACAGATACAGGCTTGCCTTTGCTCCTATAAAATCTCTAAAATATTTATTTTCTATTCTTTTTTTTTTACTATGTAAATAAAAAAGTTTGAGTATATTATTCTATACTTTTTAAGTTTAATTATCTGTGTAAGATATGCACAGTCCTTGCATATCATGTTTATGCATTAATACACAGCAGACATGCTTGTGTTTATGTGTGTCTATTAATCTTAAAAATAAAAAATTAACGTTTTAAGACCTCAGGGTATCTGGCATTGTGTCACAAAGGGTGCGTGTTCTGCAGCCTGCCTTCACACACACCCACACAGTTTCACACACGCACACACATCAGACCCCGGAGGCATTTTGGACTTGAACCAAAAAAATGTGCAGAAGAAACAGATTAGAAGAAGTAAGGAAGGAAGTCAGGAATACTGATAACGTTTTAGTGGTTTACAGTAAATGAGTTCCCGGACACAAATTCAATTTTCATATACTTTAATGATATGTGGTTCTAGGGTGTAGTTACATTGCATTTGCAGTTTAAAGTCAACTGCGCAGTGCATATCACACACACCACATTTGTATTAAAATATAGCACATTTTATCTGTCAAAATTGTCTCACTAAAAATGCATACAATCTCATATATATTATCCTTTCTTGAGTGAGTTTTTAAATACTCAAATAAATACTTGAGTATTGCCATCCTGGTTCCTGCATGCAAACAAAAAAACAAAACAAGTCTCCACGCATCTTATCTTTGTCATTATCATATGACTAAACAGAATTACACTGATCTTATGAGCTGATTTAATATCAGACTTAAGAAAGCAAGTGTGAACAGTCTTGTGTTCTGCTGGAAGTGAGAACGTAGGGAAGGAGCTTTTCTAAAGGGATCATTTCACACCTAGAAACCATGCTTAACACTCAGAAACCAGAGTAAATGCACCATCGCTTTGGTACATGCAGGAGAAAGCAAACATAAAGAAAGAAAAAGATGGGATATGAATATAAGAAAGTTTATATCACACGCTCTTGTCCTTTCATGGTTTCTGTTGTGCTTCTTCCATCCCTGAATCCCTAAGGGTGTGACAAAAATAGCAACCACTCAGGTCTTCTAAATCTTAGAAGATTTAAATCTATTTTAAAAGGAATTCATTTCTGAACGCACATGAACCATTCCTATTCACTATTTAAAATACTTAATCCGAGTAATCTGATATGAATTTCTCCGGATATTGTGAAAACACAAATTGTCACAAGGCTTATAATTACTACTTATATTACAGATAAAATAAAATATAAAATGAGGCTCATTTTACATGGCAAATTATTTAATAATCATGACTGTCTGTACAAAGAGCTACAGGAACAATGTCACAAATTTACTTAATTAATTTTACTAGAAATATTGCATTGTGAAATATGTCTTATTCATGTAAGTGTTTATTTGTTTTAAATGTTATAGAATTCTATCTTAAATCAGAATTTGAGTTTTTGAGTAAGGATTTTGTATTCTACTGCATGACTGTGTGACTTTTAAGCATCACATCATCAGAGATTAATTTTCCATATGAACTGTTCATCATCAGAGCTGAATATAATAACCAAAATCAGTTTCAAACAGTATGTTTCAGTGTATTTATAGAGTGTGCAGAGCTGATGAGATTTAAAGCTGTGGGAACAATACACTTTGTGCACCTGTTAATGCAGTGTGTCTGTCATATATTCATCTGCACTAGCACTCTCATCTATTAAATGAGAAGAATGATAAAACAATCTACATAACCACATCTTCTAAACTTGGTACAGTAGCACTACTTTTATTCTTTTACTCCTCAGATGAATCACCTCTGCTTGTACTATTAAAGTAAATGCATGTAATGCAAATGTGAAATCTCACTTAGCTTTGATTTGATTACGCTGAAAATTGGTCTTAAGTTGCTCTTTTGGTGAAAATGTGTTCTATTTAGTCTAAAATGTAAAAAAAGATAGCATTTGAGGTATTTTTGAGAAGAGAAATGATTCAATGATCTGAAAAATTTCGCTCAGTTGTGATTGCACATTCAAACTTGGTATGATCCAATGAAACTGCCAGATGTTACTCAAGATGTGCTTAAAATGTATGACTTAGGGTCAAACCCCCAGATCACTCTAAATCATTCATGAAGCACCAGGACACACATGTACATTGTAATGGTAAATTTACAGGTGGTAGAGGCGGGACCTGTAATATCTATTGGTCAGATCTAATCCCAGTTTCATTCACACACACAAATCTCCAAATCTAAGGTTTCTTAACTGTCACACTAAAATCGTCTTCACATTTCTCCTCAGGCTGCACTGTGACTGTCGTAACTGAAGGACATTGAGTATGAAAACACTCACTCACACTGACATTCCTGCAAGATACAATTGTCTCATATTTCCTTCCAGGAAAAAAAAATTTGCTTCCATTGTCATCATTTGTAAGTCGATTTGGATAAAAGCGTCTGCAAAATGACTAAATGTGTGTGTGTTTATATATATATATATATATATGGTGCATCTCAATAAATTTGAATGCCGCAGGGAAAAAAATATTTCAGTAATTCAACTCAAATTGTGAACCTCCTGTATTAAATAAATTATGTGCATGCAGACTGAAGTATATAGTTTAAGTCTTTGGTTCTTTTAATGGTAATGATTAGAGTGAATTGGTGTTTCTTTATTTAAATGTGAGGCAAAATCTTCACAATTAAAAGAACCAAAGACTTAAACTACTTCAGTATATACTACTATATATATACATATGTAGTGAAACTAGTGTTACTAGTATGAATCTGTTATTACTTTAAGGATGATTTTTATATAAAGAAAGAAACTGGGATTTTTGCTTTTTCTAAGTAGTTGAGTGAATAAATCATTATAACCTAAAACATTTTATTGTGTGCTTTTTCTAGTTTTTATAAGTGTTGACATTCCACATTTGTCATAATTTCTCTATGTTGGTCTACTTTGCAGTTAATTTGTACATTTTAAGTTTACAATTAGGGACTTTTCACTTTTTATCTATACACACACATTTTTTTTCAGCGTTTATCAACTGATAACTTAACTTGAAAAGATGAAAATGCCATCATACATTTCAACAAAAATCACTTTTAAGCCGTGAATAAATCTTTACATTGGGAAATGTAATTGTTTTAACGGAAGAAGCTTCATTTTCTGAAACAATCCAAGTGTCATTTCTTGACATCATCTTTTGATTAGTGAAAGTGGGTTTAAAGCAGCACACGCGCTGTTCTCTTTTCAGATTAGTGTCTATGTAAAGTTTGTGCTAGTGTGGTGTTCGATTTCTATCAGCAGAGCCGCTGAGGAATAATATTTGCTAAGCTCTAGTGATGGTCTTTGGGATTCTCACTGGGAACTGGTAGCAAAATTGACAAATAAGAAGCAATCCCTCATTAGACCGAATGAAAGAGGGAAGCAGAGAGTGTGTGTGATAGGCATCAGCCTCTCTCTCCCTTTCATTCTTTCCCTGGATGGGTTAAGATGTTCCCGTGGGATTGTGAGGTTTCTGTGTTTTCCAGGATTTGTTACCACATTGGGAACAGCATTAGAAACAAAACATGTCAAGACCCCGCATACAAACGCAAGCGTACATGCTTATTGTAAATAACCTTGGAAACAAGTCCAAACCATCACCCTGCTAACCTTCAACACTCCTATAACATGCACATGTGCCCCCTACAAACACACACACATACTGCATCCTTAAAATTTACCCACACAGAAAAAAAATGATACCCCTCACCACCTCCTACCGCTCACATAAAATGTGCAAGTACTTTTGTTCCAACTTTAGAGAGCACACACACCTCTCACGTGTGCGACACAAAATCTCTCACCCAGTTTCACTCTACAAGTCCTGTCTTGTTAGAGAGAATGCAAGACATACAGGAGAGAGATAGAGAGTGAGAGGAGAGACAAGATTTTGGGATTTCATCACAAGCATTTGAAACTTTATAAATTGCATTTTCACAGCTCAGATAACTATTAAAATCCTTAATGTTGTTAGATGTCCTTGTAAAGAGGAAAATAATGATTAAAAATAATAATGACGTAAAATTAAAGTTTCATTTAATAATATATTTAGTTTTTGCTTTAACATCTGATTTTCTTTTTTGGCACTATTATCTACTAAAAATGAAAGATGCCAATCAAAATCAACAACTTATCTCTAAGCCATGTAAATAAATGTCAAATAAGCCCCTTTCACACTGCATGTCGGACCCGGCATATTGCCGAAACATTTCCGGGTCGCCTTCAGTGTGAAAGCAACCACGTCCCGGGATTGATTCCCGCATTGAACCCGGGTTGGGGGTCTAGTAACATTGCGGGGTTCAACCCGGGACGAGCGCTGTGTGATCAAAAGCCAGATCTAATGCCGTGTCGAAGTGATGACTCTTTTACCGGCTGTTTTGAAGGAAGATCAACGTTCTCGCCAAAAAAATGAAGCAGAGATCAGTTAGTTCCTCACTTTCCACGCTGATGCAGAAATCGTCTGCTTGCTTCAGTGAAAGTATAACGTGCCTAATGTTTTCGACTCGTACATTACCCGTCACGGCCTGATGTCACGTGTCGTTACGGGATCTTCACGGGTTGTGTGTGAAAGCACGCACATATCCCGGGTCATCACTGGCAGTGTGAAAGTGCAAAATCTAGCGACCCGGGAACAATTGCCGGAACACTTTACCCGTGTATCTGCCGGAATGGCAGTGTGAAAGGGGCTAAACAAAGCTGGGTCGTAATACAAAACAAAAACTAAAATCATAAAAACTTTTTGTTGTTGTTATAAAAGTAATAGTATAAGAGTAATATGATTTAATATAATAAAAGTAATATGATTTTTTATATTTATAAATAATAAAATAATCATTCATTAATAAAAGAAAAAAAATATTGAGAGAAAATTAGTATAATTGAATATTATAAAATTATTATTTTTTAACATTATATTTATTATATTTTATTTTGCACTTTCGTTTAATTTAACTTGAACTAAAACATCTAAAACAGAAATAAAAATGATTAAAAACTCTATAGTAATATTTAAAACAAACTAAATAAAAACTTAATTAACTAAGTAAGGATAAAAACACACAAAATTACTAGAAGTTTAACTAAAGTTAAAATCCAAACATAATAATGATCTGAATAATCATAAAAAATAAAAATAAAAAAAAATACAATAGTATTTTAATGATACTAACACTGGTTAAAAAAAAAAAGTTAGCTAACAAATATGCCATCGCTATCAACCCATTTAATTTGAAACATTCCACACTGAATTTTTTTTAATTCTAAAATGGCAAGAAAAACACTGAACAAATACATACAAAAGCTGATTTATTTTAGAAACATAGTTTTTGCTTTTAGTTATTTTTACAGTTTCCTGTTAATATATTTTTATACACAGAGGAGTCTAAATATCTGAATGTCTGTATTTCACATTTTATTTATAATCTATAAATAATATATCATTATAATATATAATATTTTGAATTTTATCTTCACTATTTAAGTGAAATTATTATCTGAATATATATATATATATATATATATATATATACATAATCAGAATTCCAGAATTTTGTCATATATTGGTATTTCCTCCTTTTGCTTTGATGTCACATGATCAGTGTCACAGACACAGACACTTTTATCTGTAAAATAGATACAGTGAAAAATCCTAAATATTTCTTGTTCCTTTTATGCTTCGTTGCTTCTTTTTTTTTTATTGCCAAACTGTGTATTTATTTTAATTTATAAATTCGATTTTCAATCCTAGATTTTCAATTTGAACCGCCTCACTGTATACCTAAAGCTTAAGATGTTTTTTAACTGTTTCTTTTCATGCATTCTAATTAATGACTTCCTGTGTATATCACTGTATTTAATCCCAAGGAACAATGTGCTAGGAAGAGGATCATAATCTAGTGAAGCTCCGTGGATTAACCGGTGAAGGTGAGTCATGGAGTGAAAGAATGCAGAATGCACCTGCTCAGACACCTGCTGAAGAACAGAAGAGACTCCACTAAGACAAGTGCCATGTCATTATGGCTTTAGTACACTGTAAAACACGCCTGTAAATGAAAGGACAGGGCTAAGGAGAGAAAGGGGCCAACGTGTAAAGCGGAGGAGGTAGGAGTAAAAGGTGCTGGTTTGTGCCCACAGTCACACAACAGGTTCAACCTGAACCGAATGCTAACAAAGGCTGTGATTACAAGGTGCTGAAAAAATGAAGGAAGAGACACAAACAGAAAGAAAATGAAACAGGGCCTTTTGTTTCAATGTGATGGCTTTTGAAAAGTCAGGGCTCTTCATGGAAAGCTCCAATTCCCCTGCGCATGTGCTGTGTGTGTGTCTGTATGTCCATCTCTCCATCTGGATTAACCTCTCTTCACCACACACACAAAACGGTTAACACCAAGTCTGCACAAGCAAACCATTACTGCATTAACACTGACCTAGATAGGTGACAATTCACTCGAAAAGTCATCAAACACACACACACACACAGAGGTTTGCTTACCCATCCAGTTAGGACATCCCATAGATGTCTATTAAAGACCTAAATCCTACTCCTAAAAAAAACTTTTCTAAATTTAGAATAAAAATATATTATGTATTTAATTTATTAATATATATATATACCACATATATATAACACATTTTATATACTTTATTTTATTTAAAATATTTTTATGTTGTTGTCATCTAACCCTAACCCTAATGTCTGCATATAAATAACCTGCTAGAAATCATCATATGCACGTACAGTAAGCACACTTTTACATGCACATATGACATATAATTGTGTAAATATAAAGGTTAAAACTGTGCATGAAATTCTTATTTAGTCCTTTATGAGATGCTGAAATAATGAAATGATAAATAAATTTAATTAACAAAAAAAAAAAAAACCAGAGGCTCCATAGGCCCATATGACACATAAGAGTGATTATTATGCACATTTTGTTTCAGAAGATATAATTATATTTGATATCTGCATTGGCATGCAGCAACCTTCAACCACAGAAAAAATAAAAACGAATGTGAAGTGCTGCACTGTGCTATCCACACGGTCTTATACTAACAGTCGTACTGTGCTCAGTTACAGCATTACTTTTGTGTATTCATCAAGTAATTATTCGTATGCATAGGCTTTATAAAACTTTTACATTCTTGCCATGAGAACATTTTAATTAGTGTTTCCAAGGGAAATGTTATGACACATGATGAAGGTATGGTTACGCCCTGTTATCCTCTAATGACTGTCATTCTGATTAACCAAGTCTGCCGCGTTATGCTTCATTTCTCCCTCATGGCTGCGCTCACATTTGGACTGAGGTGTCATTGTCATTGTTGTCTCTTGGATCAATGTTTAAATACCTTTGAGTGGGTACTAAGGCAAGTCTAAACCTGTGGAGGTTTTAGGAAAAGCCTGCCTTACCACAGCCCTCTAACGAACCTTCATTCCATCGCAAAAAAAAATCAGGTATCGCCAGAAACTCACTTCCGGAATAAAATGTGGTGGCCAGAAATAGAGTGACATGAAGCAGCTAGTTTCTTTCTCATCATCGCTACTGCAAACGCTAACGTTCACGCATTCTTGACTAATGAAACAGGACTGAGTTTATTTGCTATTTCAAAAACCCTTTTGTCAGAGAAGTTTTCATTACCTTTGGTCTGTAACTAACGTTTTCATGCTGGAGGGGATTTTAAAGACAGCCACCCACATATGACAAGACAGAAGAAGTGACGTGAAAAGAGAAGCTGAATTTTAAGTCTGGAGGTGAGAGTCTGTGTAGAACCGCTCAACTGTGACTAACTGATCTGAATGGCCCCATAAGGTCTATGACAAATGATGATCAATTTGGAATAATTTATATTTAAACAAATAAATAAAGAACTAAAAGCAAATGATATAAAAATAAAAACATTAAATTCAATATTACAATTATATAACGCATACTGATGGCCTGCTAAAAAAGTATTGTTTCATGTGGGTGTTGAAATCAAGGTGTGTCAAACAGAGAGACTGAAAGGAATCGTTCGCACAAAGAAGTTTGCTGATAATTGACTCATCCTCAGGCCATCCAAGATGTAGATGAGTTTTTTTCTCCATCTGAACAAATTTGGAGAATTTAGCATTACATCACCAGTTCACCAATGGATCCTCTGCAGTGAATGGGTGCCGTCAGATTGAGAGCTGATAAAAACATCACAATAATCCACAATTAAGCTATGCAAGTCCAGTCCATCAATTAACATCTTGTGAAGTGAAAAGCTGCTCAGTTTAAAAGCAAAAACAGTCTAGAAAGATTTCTAAACAAATATGTTGGAGAAAACAACACAGGAAGGACATTTTTCACAGGAGGAAGAATTATTATGGATTATGGAAGCAGTGATTTTAAATAAAAAAATATATTACTGATGGACTTGTTTCTTATGCATCTTTCACAAGATGTTAACCTTTTTTTTGGGAGGGGGGGGGGTTGTTGTTTTTATCATCTGTTTGGACTCTCATTCTGATGGCACCCATTCATTTCAGAGGATCCTTTTGGTGAGCAAATTATGCATAATAATTTTTTTATTAATAATAAATGTAGGTTAAAATTAATAATTTCTCAAATTATTAACTTCAATTATTAATATAGATTTCAGTTGTAATTTTTTGTAAAAGCTTTTCACTTGTAAATTTAAGTGAAACTGGAGTCATATCAGCCAGCATAACATGAAGAAAACATTACATTTGAATGGTTGTCTTGCTGAATTTTAAATGACAGAGGCTGTAAAGGAAGCCATTGAAGGATGAGCCTGCAGGTATCACCGGTAGAGTTGTAGAAATGCCTGACTTATTAGAGGGATGAAATGCGACAACTGGTCTGTCAGCTAGTCTGAATAACCCCCTGAGTGTTATTCAGTATCATAAAGGCATAGAAAGGATCACAGGGCCATGAAAGCATACAAAGTATCATAAGACACTGTGCCCTTAAAAATATGTCTAGTTTAGTGAAATTCAAGTTCTGTTTTGTTTATGCTATGTTTACACTGCTTGATGCTTATCTGCTGTAGGCTATCTGTGTTGTGGAAATTCTCACTGATAATAAATCTCTGAGAAATTCAATAGCAACAATCAGGAAAACCTGTAACAAAATGTGCATAATGTAATATGATATTTTTATGCTGTTAAAGTGGGTGGGAGAAAGGTTAATTTTATATTAACATTAGCTTTTGCATGTATTCTAGCTTGTTTCAGTGCAACAAAGAAAGAACTGACTGATAAATGAGGAAGTATTATGTACCAGACCAGAGGGATACATTTTACTCACACTTTCAAAGACTCTCAAGAGACGTTATGGGGTTATGAGATATGTTTAATCAAATAAGTGTTTCTCAGAATTTGCTAAGGGGAAAATTAAAATAGAAAAAAAAATGGTCCTGGAGATGCTGGATGAGAAATGTGTTAATATTTAAAAATTGGTCTTTTATAATCTGAGCACAGATTGTGACATTGCCAAAGAGACACATACTGTAAGAGAAAAAGGAGAAAAATCAGAGAAGCAGGAGACCTAAGCTTCATTTTACATTTACATTTACATTTAATCATTTAGCAGACGCTTTTATCCAAAGCGACTTACAAATGAGAACAATAGAAGCAGTCAGGTCAACAAGAGAACAACAACAGAATACAAGTGCCATGACAAGTCTCAGTTAGTCTAGTATAGAACGCATAGCCAGGTATATATAATTTTTTTTTTTTTTTTTTTTTAATGAAAAAAGAGACAAGAAAAGGAAAAGTACTGGTGTTAGTAGGTTAGGTGCAGGCGAAAAAGATATTTTATATATATATAGTATGCCCTATGAAATGCACTAAAGTAACACACTTATTTTGCTCCAAACACACTTTCTTTCTTCAAGTGTAACACAAAAAGAAAATTATGAAAAATTGTACTGTTCATTTTTTGTTTGTTTGTTTCCAAAACATTTAAGCTTCAAATAATATAATTTAATTTCAAAAGACTTTGAAGTTATATAGGCCACTTTAATTAGTGTATTTTGTGCTTTTGCATTCTTTGTGAAGCTTTAAAGTTGCAGTCTTAGCAAAGTTGCTATTAATATTCATGGATAGAAAATACACTTCACAGTCTTAAGAATAACTCATTATGAGTCAGTCATGTTTCCATTTGTAGATAAATTATATGTTTAAATTGAGTTTATGTTCCTTATAATTGTGTCACATAAACCTAATAATCATGATGCAAAAGCAATGCACAGATATTGCTTAATTAAAATCATCATTACAGGTCTTTGCTACTAAGACACTTTGAAACAGGTGCTGCTGTCACATACAAGCTAATTTTGTATTATTTAGAGAGCTTTTGACTGACTCATATGCAAAGTATGTTTTCATTTCTGAGGTGTGATCTGAATGTGCTTCATATAAACTGAAACAAACAACAGAAAAAATTGCTGTGGTTAACAGGAATGCTTTAAAGAATTCTTTTTCAGAGAATATACACTTGCAACATGAAACAAAACCACAATTTTTACCAGATTTCGTTAACAACCCAAGTAATCCATACATACCAAAAAAACAACAACAACAAAAAACAAGTTCTGAAATTAAGTTATGTGTAATAAAATGAAGAAAGGGAGGTGCAAAAAGGCATGGAAAGCCAAGACACCAGCTGAAATCTATCTGGAATTAGAAACCAATCCTGCCTCTTGTCAGTGGAAATTAATATTAGCTGGTTCAGTCCCAACACCTACAGTACCAGGAAGATGAAGATAAAACAAGGGTAGACATTTCAGCAAGACAATGATCCCAAACACAGCCAATGAAACTATCAATTGGTTTCAGAAAAATAAAATAAGGCTTCTAGAGTGGCCCAGTCAATCACCTGAACTGAATCCAATAGAAAATGAGAACTAAAGATCATAGAAGTTCATAGAGGCCCACGGACCCTTCAAGATTTGAAGACTGTTTGTGTGAAAGAATGGGCCAAAATCATGGAGGAATGCATATGACTAGTTTCTTCATACAGGAGGTTGCACTTTATTTTACAGTACGTGTACTAACATGTACCTATAGTGTACTTACAGTGTATTTATCTAAGAAAGTTCTGGTAACACAAGGTAACTTCATGGGGTAGGTTTAGGTTTAGGGGTAGGTTCAGGGTTAGTACCTATTTATTACATAGTTATTGTAATTACTATAATAAGTACATTGTATGTACATGAGGAACAGGACTGTAAAATAAAGTGCTACCGGCATCTTGAAGCTGCTATTACCAAATATTTTTGTATGAAGTATTAAATATATGTCAGTAGTTTAGATCTTTTTCTTCCACAACTTTTCCTTCCACTCAACCTTCTGTTTACATGCTTGGATACAGCACTCTGTGAACAGCCAGCTAATTTGGCAATGAATGTTTGTGGCTTAACCTCCTTGTGAATGGTGTTGATGATTGTCTTCTGGACAACTGTCAGATCAGCAGTCTTCCCCATCATTGTGTAGCCTAGTGAACACAACTGAGACACCATATTGAAGGCTTAGGAAACATTTGCAGTTTTTTTTTAGTTGATTAGCTGACTGGCATGTCACCATATTCTAATTTGTTGAGATAGTGAATTGGTGGGTTTTTGTTAAATGTGAGCCAAAATCATCACAATTAAAAGAACCAAAGACTTAAACTACTTCAGTCTGTATGCATTTAATTTTTTTAATACACAAGTTTCACAACTTGAGTTGAATTACTGAAATAAATTAACTTGACATTCTAATTTATTGAGATGCACCTGTATTTATTATTTGAATATAAATACACACACATATGGTATATTGTCACGATACGCTACTGGAAGGAACGAAGGCGCACTGGATAAATTAAACTGTAATTTATTAAATCCAACACACAGGGTAAATCCACACTTGGAAGGGAAGGAAGACACACAAACACAACTGATCGACAAAGAGGGAAAGCACAGTTTTGAGTGGCTTTTAGAGTCTAGTTTATGATTTAGTCTTGCCATTGAATCCTATTATTATTGCCTCTTATGACAAATTGCTTGTGATGCTCCTTATTTGTAAATTGCTTTGGATAAAAGTTTCTGGTAAGTGACTAAATATAAATGCAATAAACAAGTAATAATTGGAATGATTAATAAACAAATGAATGCATAAATTAAGGCTAAAATAACGGAAAAGTAATTGCACTAATCAGGCAGTGCATCTCACGATATGTTTAATAAAATAATGAATGAGTCAACAATTATTATGCAGGCTTAAGCCCAAAATCACAGTAGTAACATGTCTACAGGAGGAATAATCGAATAATAGAGTTTCAGGAAGTGAAAAGAGTCAGTGTTGTGGACTTGTGTTTACATGTTTTACCCATCTTAGATTTCCTGTGTTTGTGAACCTTTACTTGTTGGAGTAAAATCTAAATCAAAAATTTATCTTGGGTCTCCTTGTTCATCCCATTGAATCATGAAAGCATAGCCAACCGTGACAGTAAGCGGTGCCCCTTCTACCCGTGTTTTGATTTTTCCCATTTGTTTCTCCCCACCTTAATTGAGGAACAAGTCAGGTTCATAGAGTATGCGTCCTTCCATAGTGGCCTGGGCTGAGTGGAGAGGAGAAGACCATGGAAGCCGTCAAGCCATGGCCTCCTGCATTCCCTGTTCCACCATGGACTCCTGAACTGTCTGCTCTGCCATGTCATTTTCCATTTTAGGCTTATTTCATGCCGCTTCTTTGAACTTGATATGAACGTGATTTTTGCATATTTAGAGTCTATTTGAAGGGTTATTTACTGTGCCACAGATTTTTTGACAATGACAGGCATAAACAATTTTCTGGTATATGATACTTGCATAATAACAGAACCAAAAATAATTATGTACATGACAAATTGTACAAAACTCAACTGCAATCTCTTCACTTCAGCTGTTAAAACCTTGAAAACATAAGATAAAACTTGTTCTTTCTCTAAGAAAATTTAAATTGAAAGAGGCCATACTAAAGTTCGAGTCCCGGGCCGGCAGGAATTGTGGGTGGGGGGAGTGCATGTACAGTTCTCTCTCCACCTTCAATACCACGACTTAGGTGCCCTTGAGCAAGGCATCGAACCCCCAACTGCTCCCCGGGCGCCGCAGCATAAATGGCTGCCCACTGCTCCGGGTGTGTGTTCACAGTGTGTGTGTGTGTTCACTGCTCTGTGTGTGTGCACTTCGGATGGGTTAAATGCAGAGCACAAATTCTGAGTATGGGTCACCATACTTGGCTGAATGTCACTTCACTTAAAGATTTTACTCTGAAGTTTAACAGGAAGTTACACCATTCCATCAGGAGTGCTGTTCCCCTCCTGAGGACAGGCCTTAAGGGAAATAATGTTTTTTTTTTCCGGGTGTCAGTGCAAAGGAATAATTTACCACAGAGATAGCAGCATTATTAATCATTCATGATTAGTGTTGGAAACATCACGGCAGGGAAGCATGATGCTCTGTAACTGTCTGATGCAACTACAGGCTACTGTGGCATCTCTCCAGTGTTTTGTAAAATTCTTGTGCTTTTTACAAAACTTTTGATATTCAGATCTTGCCTCCAGTCAAATCCTCATTCCTGATATATTCCATGGAACTAGGACAAGAATTCTGACGCCTATCTGTCAGAAATGTTTTCTGTTTCTGTGTTTTACAGGTTATTTTTATAGCTAATAATAATAATAATAATAAACCAAAGTTTTTATATAATTTTTTACTATTATTTTATTATATATTATTTACATTCCGTGGTAACTAGGATTTACACAAGCTCCAGTCTGGATCCAGAACACCTGAGAAGAGATGATGCTGACCATCAGAGGACCTCAGATGATGCTAACCATGAATCAACAAACAGAACTAACAATTATGGCTACATGTGTGACTGCATCATATAACAATTATGAATTATTAATAATATTAATAATGTTCATCATCTGGCTGACTACGTCTTCTAAACTTTTTCTACAAATTCTGTCATACCTGCACAAACTGACAGTCACCACTTATAAGCTATTACTAAATATTGTAAAAACATAATTTTCTGTAAAGTTGCTTTGTACTGATTTGTATTGTAAAAAGCGCTACACAGTACAAATAAGCTTGAATTTAATTGAAATTATTTATTCTATAAATTATTTATTCTATTTATTTTAAATGTTATAGAAATTATTATTAGATAAAATATTTTCCTGTTTATTTCCAATCCATTTGAGCTGATATCCAGACTAATCGATTAAATGTTTCTGGTCATTTTGCATACTGAACAGGAGTTAAAAACAGTCCTGGTATTTACACTGGATGATCTGAAGGGTCGCTTTCCACAGGCCTTTCACACCCAATGACTTCTGAACATCCATACAGTGATGAAACATTTCTAATAACATCAGTAACTATTATAACATGGGTGTACCTCTTCTCTACGAAAAAAAAAATGAAATGACTAGTTTCTTTTATCCTTAACTAAATGGTGAAAGGTCACAGATTTGTTTCATGTCAGTCACACCATAACCTATTTATATTTACTCATTGTCACAGAGTTTTAGGTCACTGGCAAGTGAAAAAAAAGTTGGAATACGCCTGTTTCGCCTACAGGAATTAGTGGACCCTAAAACAGCAGGAATGGTTTGTGCGTCATTTCAGCCGTGCCAAGATATAATTGATGAATGTCAGTTATTGTTCCTAGTTAGAGTCTCATAGCTCTGGGATATGATAATGGAAAATTGCAAAATATCAGAGTTGGAACATTGTATTACTCAAGTTGAAGTCACAACTGCTTTAAGGCAGTCTTGGTCTCATAAACATGTTGTTGTGGGTATGTGGGTCATTACTCTTAATTAACTAAATAATTTTCAACAAAGTACAGATGATAATTACCTCAAGCACAGATTGGCACTATCCTTACCACTGCAGGGAATTTACAAGACCTCTATGGCTTTGAAATACTTAGCTACTGTATAAAATCTGAATTTCAGTTCATCAAATCAGATCTTAGTCTGGATCTCGGGGGTCTTGTATAAGGATGTAACCAAACATTCAAAACTGCTTCCCCAAAAGTTAACTTTATTAAACGATATATTGATGATCCACGCTTGTCTGTGGTAGTTATGTGATATATTAGTTTGGTCTAGGTGTAGGTCTTGAGAAATCTTAAATCCTGTTCTTTCTAGAGGTAACTACTCTCACATAAAGCTGTATATCCAAAGCTTAGTTTTATGCCATGCGGTGCGGTACAACAGCAGCCAATCATGACCACACTTAGGATTTTTATTTAATTTTTTAACGAAGGTGCACTTGTGCCACCTGCTGTCCAAAACTGATTCCAAGCGTATACCAGACCACTTTTTTTTTTTTTTTTTTTACAAATAGTAAGCATGATATTATAAAAAGGTGAGATGTTGTATACTAATGTAAATAACTGGATAATATTTGAATTTTTTAAGTAAACAGCAGAACAATATTTTCAATTCCAAAGTACATATTACCAAAGCGGTTTTACAGCCTCCATACGGTCACCATAAAAATAAAACTCGTCCAAAGCAGTATTTTAATTATTATTATTATTGTGGATTCACTTGTTCATCATACACCGCGTTGTTTTTTTTTTTTGTTGTTGTTTTTTTTTTTTTTTTTTGCTGTTGTGGAATAGAATGCGGTCCTCATCACATCCATCAAATTCAACGTCACACAGAACCAGTGTACAACGTCACAAGTCACTTGACAGGTGTACCCGGAAAGAAGTACGACTTTTCGAAAATGGCGAGTCGCTGCCAAAACAGAGGAAAGTAGAGCTGACTTTCGTCCAAGTCCCGACTGGACCGAGCTGTGAGACGGGCTCGGTGATGCGTATATAAGGGGAATGTCATCTGATTTAAGGATGAACGGCGTGAGGATGGCACGAGAGGAGGACGGTGTGACGGCAGACTCTTACACCGTGAGTCTATATGACGTGATGTTTGTAGTGAAAAATGAAAAAAATAATAATAATAAAACTGCAAGTATCAACGAAACTTATTTTACGAATTTACAAAAGTTGAACTTGAAATAACTAGTATTTTTTTTCTAAAATATGGCTGTTTTTGAGCAAGGCAACCATTAAGTTCCTTGTTAATCCTATTTGGTTCCTGTTATAACGTTACAGTATATTACATTCCTATTACATACACATGTACCGTAAACATCTGTATAGTTTAACATGAGTTTTCCGGATGGTTGCCTGATGATTTATGTCTCCTGTGTTTTGTTTTTTTGCACAGCAAATGCTGTAAACCATTATCCTGTCCATGGGTGACATTTCAAAGTCTTAATTTTGTGATTTATACACAGGAAAACCTCATTGGAACATTGTTAGCTATCTTTGGAAACCTGTTGGTCAGCATCTCAGTCAGCATTCAGGTAAGTGTGTATTTGCAGCCTACATTTCTAAATTGCATTGTGATTCAGGGTCAGGGTGTGTTCAGGTTATGCCCTGTCAGGTGAAAGTCAGATGCTTTTGTTTACTTCTCAACATCTTGTTTTATAACCTGGCTGTTGTTTGTTACAGTAGCTAAGGGAGTGGGTTTAATAAAAACGTGTAAAAGACAAACACACGTCATCGCGAATGGTGTTTTATCTTGCAGAAACAAAGTCATGTGGCGTTGGCAGGAAATAAAGACCCGAGGCAATACTACTACACTAAGACCTGGTGGTCTGGCCTGATGCTGATGGTTCTGGGGGAGGGCGCCTTGTTTGTGTCTTACGCATTTGCACCGCTCTCTCTTATAGCACCACTTAATGCCGTGTCTGTTATATGTAGGTATTCATAGTCTGACTTACTGTTCACTTCTGTTTTACTGTTTCACGTATGACATAATTTAAATATTCATATAAATTTTATATGTAAAACAGAGTATTATTTTAGTATCATGATACTAGTATAGTTTTATAAATATTTTGAATTACTTTTCATTTTAATTTTAGTTAGAATTGTGTATTTTTGACATTTTTATTTTTTTCTGAAAATATGTCCATGTAGTTTTTATTATTTTTTATTTGAGTTCTGCTAGATGAAGCTAAATTTAATGAATAATTTCTTTAGCAGCTTGCTGAAATATGTAATTTTCTTTCATTTCAAGCAACAACCAATGGTTATTTTGATTTTCACAGCAAGCTCCATCTTGGGTTTCGTGTTTTTGCGGGAAAAGTGGAAGGCTCAGGAATTCTTGAGTGAGTTCTGTTCGTCTTTCTCAGTACATATAAAAGGCATAAAAGAAACAAAATCTGATAAATCATACTGATTGCCTTAAGTCGCATAACTCACAAAATAATGCTAGCTTTGATGTGCCAGCTGTATTTTACCAGCTATTTATTCAAAGATTGAGGCCATGAATTGCTAAGCAAGAAGTAACTAATTGCTAATATATGGTATTAGTAAAATAATAAATTAAATGCAGAGCAGTATAACATCCTTGTGTTTGTCTTTGTAGAGCGCTACATCTTAACTTTCCTGGGCTGTGCCTTGACGGCAGGCGGTACTTACCTCTTTGTGACATTTGGACCAAACTCTCACGAGAAGCTGAATGCGGAGAACATAGTAAAACATGTTATCGGCTGGCCCTTCCTCTTATACTTGGTAATACACACCCTCATGTTTTAGAAAGCTATTGTGTGCTTCCGAATTTGAAATTGCATATATCAAACCAAATTTGACGAAGGATATAGTTTGGATTTACAGTGCACAGAAATATTTGTTTTGATGTCTTAAGGCTCTTTATTTGAATGGTTAATTTTGTATTGTTGTTTTTTTTTTCAGCTTCTGGGGATCATTACTTTCTGTCTGGTGCTGTTATTTCTATAAACGGCGGAATGGCTAACTACCTCGTCCTGATTCTGCTGCTGGTGGCACTACTTGGTAGGACAAATAACACAGCATTCGTTGTTTGTGGAGCCCGTTGTGTGCATGCAACATTATTTAAAGTACTTGTTTACCAAAGTAGCTCTCCTGACAAGGAAGGAATGCACAGATCAACGAGTCATTGTCTTATTTTGCCCTCATAGATGTACCAGAGACCAAATAATGGAGTTGACCTTTCCCTTGACCTTTGCCCTTTTAGGTTCAGTGACTGTAATCAACAGTGAAGGCGGTTTCAGGAATGATTGTGCTCAGCATCTTGGGTCCTCTACAGCTGTCCTATCCCATTTTCTATGTCATGTTCGTCTGCATGGTGGCAACTATCGTCTTTCAAGCATCGTAAGTTATTTTGTTTGTTGTGGTAATGTTCTGTTGTAGGACAGCGAGCTTGCAGTGTAATGCTGTATGTTTTTATCTGACCTGACTTTCTTTATTAGATTTTTAGCACAGGCATCTCACCTGTATGATTCCTCTCTCAATCGCTTGTGTGAATTACATTTCTGCACAACATTTGCAATTGTGGGCAGGTAGGACTCCGAAATGTCTTTCTCTGTCTCAATTAAGACAACAGGGTTGTCTTTGTTTTGTATCAGTGGTCTCATTCTCATTCTTTTTCTTTTAAAACAGGGGCCATATTTTATCAGGAGTTTAACCACGAAGATGTTCTGCACATATGCATGTTTCTTTTGGGGTAGGTTTTTATCCTAGTAGTACATACACTACTGTTAAACGGTTTGGGTGAGATGAGGTAAAAAGAAATTAGTGTTGTTGAAAAATGTTGCTCATGTTCACTGAGGCTGCATTTATTTAATCAAAAATACAGTGAAACCGTAGTATTGTCAAATATTTTAATATTTTAAAATTTTCTTTATTTCTGTGATGTGAAAGCTGAAAGTCTTCAGTGTCACGTGACCTTTCAGAAATCATTCTAATATGCTGATTTGGTGCTCAAGAAACATTTCTTACTGTCATTGATCTTGAACACTTGCTGCTTAATATTTTTGTAGAAATGTATTTTTTCTTCCCTAAAACTTTGAATGGTAGTATGTCATCTAAAATTGCTAAATTTAATAATCTGTGAAAAAAGCTAATTATTTTGTTTTCGAATTAAGCAAAAATAAATGTTTATATTCATTGACAGCCCTAAATTTTACATTCACTTTATCAAGATGGAAAATTCTCACTCTATTATATAATACTATGTGATGCTCTGTAACACATGCATGTGAGGAAGACAACTATTTGGCCATGAAATTCCACACAAGTTTGTTTTCTTAGCGGTAGCAGTGACTAACAGACTAGCGGAGAGGCCCTTGGAATCTAGGATTTGTTACCATGTGTCTATTTAAACATTCCTGCAGGTGTGCTATATGCTTTCTTGGAGTGTTCCTGATCACTAAAAACAAGAGGAAGGCCAAAGCTTTTGAGCCATATGTCACTATGGACATGGCAAAAGGTATGACTTGACATTTCTGTCATCAAGCCAAACAATTAATCATCCTATTAGATTAAACACTTATTGTCTTTTCTGTCAAAACAGGCATCCCGACCATTCACAACAAAGGCTGGGCTGTGCAGCCCGATTATAGTGGCTCTTTTTCATATGGAGCACTGGAGAACAACGACAGTGTGGCACCTGTGACGCTTCCAGTGGACCAAAAGCTGTCTGTCTCTTCCAGTCCTGTTAGCCCATACCAACCATCAGAATTGAAAAAAGACTGATCTGAAGTGCAATTGAGACTGATTTTACTTGAGAAATGCTACTGTGTGTTGACGCATCACTGATTTGCTTATTCACAACACTTCTAGAGCACGGTTCCAGATCACTCTAGAACTTTCTCTCGTCTGATCCTGAGCCGGGAAACCAAGCTATAACAGACTTACTGTTTGTCAGAACAGTGGTTCCTAACCTTGGTCCTGGGGGCACCCAAACACTTTTGCTTTGTCTCTTTTTTCTGACACACCAATTTCAGGTCTTGAAGTCTCTGCTAATGAGCTGATGACCTGAATCAGGTGAGTTTGTTTAAGGAGACATGCAAAACGTGTGGCGTTGAGGTGCCTCTGGACCAGGGGAACCACTGTGTTAAAATGCAAATGAGGTCTTTCATTGGTGGCGTTGATTTTAACCTAAGATATTGGCATGTTATCTTTGTATGATACTCATATCTGTAATCATACCTTAAATGTGCTGACTGACATCACTCTCGGTTTCCTATAAAAAATTGCAAAAAGCTAATAATGATAACCCAAAAGCCTAAAAATACCTCCGAAAATTTGGATTCTGCTACTACATTGTACCAGAGTTACTATAGCCAGTCCAGCTTTATCAACCCAAGGCCAAGACAAAGACAGCTAGTTATATACAAATATATATTTGGCACTGACTCAAATTACGCTATTCTCAAGTTCCTACGCACAGTTCTCTAATTTTCCACACTGAAGTCTTCAGGCTTGAATGTCTGCTGTGCCTGTTATTTATTCTCTCTGCTTGTCTGAAGCATACCATATAGACATTTCTATATAAATCTGCATGTTTGTAGGTATTACATTGGATATCTGAACACTGCTGGTGGTTGAAATGTACTGATGCCTTATGTAAAACTTTAAGAAACACTGGCTGATATTTTATCATAAATGCCATTGCTTAGAATAATGTAAAAATATTTTTTGTTGTTTTGTTGTCTTTTAACACAAATAATCATTGATGTTGTACTTCATTATACCATTGACAGGGACAACATTGTTGAAGGATAATGGCAAACTGGACTAGTTATGTTAAGTGCAATTACTACTGTGTTAAGAAATGTAATTTAATTTAATTTTTTTTTTTTTACTTCGTATTGTTTATGTTAAAACAACCATTCCACAAGGACAATAATTTTGCCTTTAATCAAATTAAATAATATAAAATAAAAATAAAAACACCAAGCTTCAGTCAGTAGGTAGTTTAAAGCTTACCAATGTATTAAAGCCTTGAATCTCAGTCATATTGGTGTGGACTGCTGTTTAATAGAGTATTGAACTGGAAAATTAATTTAGGTATCACAAGAACTGACTTAAATTTGAATATGTTAAACAACCTTTGTGTAATGTAAGAATATTGTTATTTCACTAATTGTTGTCTATTATCAAGGACATTTCTGTATTATTAAGGAGCCATATATGTACAGTAGTCTGCTTGTGCAAGTAAAGTTAACAACATGCGGACAAATTAATTATTAGTGGTCCCAACATCCGGTGAAAACATCATGCCCATTTCGACAGGGATTTTGATATTAAGGATAGCAGTTGCAACCAATTAAATGTTTCAGTTAGACAGTTTTTTTTTATTATAAACGTTCAAAATTAGTCAATGCATATGGTCAAAATGAATGTGTCAAAGATAATCCATAATGCATTCTGATGTGATACACCGAACAGTCACACGTCATCAATCACGGCTGTCAATCTTCCACGAGCTCGAACCCCATTGGCTGATCATGAGATAAACCTGAATGTCATTGGTCATTCCTCACTGTCACGTCGTTTTGATAGCATAAAGCGAATTTACTGTTTATACGAAAAGACGCATTTCTAGTTGAGATTTACAGTATTACATTATTGTATTAAAGTTTCTGCTCCTCGGATTTCAAAGTGGATGGCCTCTTGCCTCGGCATCGATTTCGAATCAGCTGCAAAGATAACTGGTAAGACATCTCTAAAACTTAACGTTACATTTGACTCTTTTGGACTTGCTTTGACATTTTTCGTCAAATAAAAGTGGCAGAATTAATAGCCTAACATAAATGTTTACTACAATTATGTTACCAATGTCATCTTGATAGTTTAAGCGTGCTAATCGGTTTGTTATGAAGCAGCGATATTTTCTCCCAGAAAATATTAATTATATGTACATTATTAATTTTTTATCGCCAAGAATATACATTAAGCACTCCGCCTGTTTGCATTCGCTCCAGGTTAGCGAACACAACACTTTCTATTTTAGAGACACGTTCGTTTATAATAAGATTACTGATGCACACACGTTGTACTCGTGTATCAGCCACTAGATGGCGCAGTAACACTCAGCGAGAGAGTAGCTGAAACTTCAAGCATATGTTCCTTTGTTAAAGAGACTGTTCACAGACAGTGTGTTTGGCAATTTTGTTGGTAAATTTAGCTACTTTTCAGTCTCCCCTTGCTTTTTCTTCCAAACGCACCTAGCAACAAATTTAGCAGTTTAAAACATGTATTTGGCAACTTTTGAAAGTGACTAAAAATATAAATAAATAAAAATTAACATTCTCCATCCAAATTACACAAAAAGATTAAACCACAGATGCCTGTACACTACACACACCACATAAAACTGAGTTAGCTGCTATTTGCAATTGTTCAATTAAAAAATAATCATAACTGAATAATTGTATAATTTAAAGGGGTCATATGACATTGCTAAAAAAAACATTATTTTGTGTTTTTGGTGTAATGCAATAGATTATTTTCCACATAATGTTCATTATTGTTGCTCCTCTATGCCCCGTCTTTCTGAAATGCATACATTTTTACAAAGGTCATCGTTCTGTAAAGCGAGGTATAAGCTGATTGGTCAGCTATCCAGTGCGTTGTGATTGGCTGAATGCCTCAAGCGTCTGACAGAAATGTTATGTCCCTTACCATAATGTGATACGACGATAAAAGCAATAAAACCCATTATAAACGAGGCATTAGTTGCATCCAGTGGGGACACGTTACATTGCGTATGGCACTGCATAAATATAAAACCATGTCTGTGTTCGTGATCTGAAAAACGACAAACGACAAACAACAAACAAACGCTTCTCTACACTACACAAAACTGGCATTGGAATCATCATTGGCAAATTCTTTAAATATGAAAATATACTTTCAGACTGTGAGTCAGAAGCGCCAGTCTGTCCTAGCAAAGTTGGAATTGTCCCACTTTATAGAAACAGTGAATTTAATCAGATTTGTATATGTTTTTATTTTATTTTAAAAAAAAGAGCACCAGTTTTCGAGCACCAGTTCTGTCTATACTGAAAAGCAAAATAGTTAGATGCCTGGACATTTCAACTGGATTGGATCATTTGTTCTAATGCCGTTTTCTGGTGGGCCAGTGGAATGATGCGTGAGGGTGGGACATTGTGGAGCAACAGCTCAGAGGGTCACAGCAGTGATCCTGAAGAGGATGATGAAGAAGAGATGGCGTTTGGCGAGACTGAGGAAGACTCTGAAGAGATGATGGACTTGAGTGATCTACCTACAGCTCTGTTTGCCTGCAGCGTGCATGAGGCTGTGTTCGAGGAGGACAGGCAGAGGGTAAGAACTAATATTTAAAAAATCTCAGTCTCTGTGTTTGTTACTTTGAAAGTCATTGTTGTTTTGGACCTCACTGACAATATTGTGCAGTCAAAAACAGTCCAATCCAATGGTAGAAAATTCATACAGGTTTGGAACAATGTTAATTTTTGAATGAACTATTCATTTAAGGGTCTGTCTGAGCTCGAGATGAGGCATTGTGGGATGAAAGGCTTTCTCTTCCACACAACGCTCTCAGTTCCTCAGGCTTTGAGTGATTTGCTATGTCTCTTCATCTTTTTCAGCAAACTCTAGTTTCCCAAAACAGGCATGTCCAAAGATAATGGAGGCCTTGTGAGCAGTACATTTTAACCTACATTCTGAAGCCAGCTCTTTAAGGCCCCGAGGACAACATCTGATGTTCACACTGCGTTGCCTCAGCGTTCATGGAATATTTTTGCTGGCTGTTGAAGCTGTAACCTCTTACCTGAGGAGTGGAAGGGACTGAGAAGAGCTTTTACTTCCCTTGTGGTAGAGGAGATAAGCGGAGATGTGATTTTTCTCTGCAGAGAGAGAGAGAGAGAAAGAGAGAGCAACAGAGTCACTCAGGTCACTGGCTGAAAATAGATCATACCTGCTTCCTTCTGAAAACCTCTTGTGCTTCTCTGAAAACATTAAACCTGAATACGTAAATGTTGTGTTAGCATCCAAAGTATTACAAAATGCAAAAAGAATCTTGTTCGTGTAGACATTCAACACTAGAACTAAAACATGTTTCCTTATTTTCAGCTTGGTCTCTTCATTATGTGCATCTTTCATTTTTTTTCCTGAGGTCCACTTATAATATTAGTCAGGGTTTTTATTTTTGTTATAGTCTGTTTAGCCGATTCCTTTAATAACTGCTTTTTTACAAAGCGTTATTTTGTGACAAGAAATGTGCTGTACAAAATGTAAAGTTCAGACTAAAGTGATCAGGAACCTGTTTTCTGGAAGATTCGGTTAACCTCTCTTTCATTGGTTGAACTTTCTTCAGAAATAATGTTTTCCCCCCTACATCTTCTTGCGTAATTGCCCAGTCTACATTTTATGTGGAGATAGTTAAATATTTCAGGATTCTGAAACCAAAAATCCAAGAATTAACGTTTTTTTTATAAATTAGTCACTTATGCTTACCAAGGCTAAATTTATTTGACCCAAAGTACAACATAAACAGTAATAATGTGAAATATTATTGCAATTTGAAACAGCATAACTGTTTTCTATTCTGTGGGCTGCTGTCCTCATTCCCGGAAGATGGTGGTCCACTTTTATTCTTTAGCGATTTCAACATTCATCTGGACAAGCCTTATGCTACAGAGTTGCATTCACTCCTTGCTACATTTGATCTCAAACGATTTATCACTGCAGGGATGCACAAATCGGGCAACCAACTTGACTTCATTTACACATGTAATTGCATTGCAGACAACATTTAGGTGTAAACCCTGCATATCTTTGACCGTATATTCATTATATATAAGCTACATTTTGAGCTACACTTGTGTCCCAACACTCCCTATACTAGTAGATGAAACTTACAATCCCTTTCACCCTCCCATCTTGCCTCACCTACCCACCTTTCTTCCCTGGATGTGAATGCAGCAACTGACACTTTATGCTCTACTTTAACCTCTTGTCTAGATGATATTTGTCCTCTCTCCTCCAGGCCAGCATGGTCTGCTCCTTCTAACCCCTGGTTATCAGATGTTCTTTGTGAGCTTCAAACCAAACTCAGGACAGCAGAGAGAAAATGGTGCAAATCAAAAGATCTGTCAGACCTGAGTATTCTTTGCTCGGGTAACCCCACTGCTCAAAAAGCCTTACATTAAACACTTCCCTTATAGACCGCTACAGACCTGTTTCTCTCGAAAACCGTCTAATGAGTTGTTTTCAACTGGGTATCATTGATTCTTTCACAAAACAACAAACTGGACACTAACCAGTCAGGTTTCAGAAGTGGCCATTCAACGGAGACTGTGCTCCTGTCAGTCACAAAAGCCATGCGGATTGCGAAAGCTGATTCCAAATCATCAGTTATTATTTTGCTGGATTTATCTTCTGCTTTAGACACTGTCAATCATCAGATCTCTCCTGTCTACCTCTCATCACTGGGCATCACAGGGATCCACTTGTGGTTTGCATCCTACCTCACTGGTAGGTCTTTCAAGGTGGCCTGGG
>NC_039259.1:20448044-20452642 GCF_003368295.1 Carassius auratus | reverse complement strand
CAATTTGTACAGTGTCCCAACTTTTTGGAATCGGGTTTGTAGAAAACAGTTATTTTATATTGTACTATTTCATAATATCACTATTACTACATAATAATTCATATTACTAACAGTCTTTGGTAGATTCAGAAACTTCTGCCTTGAAAACAGCAGGGATCAGTGTCTTGGACCAGAATTTTTATTCTGATTAATGCAGCCTTAGTGAGCAGAAGGCTTTTTAACTCTTACCAATCCCAAAATTTTAATAATAGCATAGTTTATAGAAAGCCTGTGAATTTATGAGAAGTTAAACCATAATCCCGCAAAATCGGTCATGATTTATGAGTGACGTTCCCCATTAAAGGAGCTGTTTAAGGTCAGACTGGTGAGATTATGCATGTACAGATCAGAATCTTCTGAAAGAATCCAGACTGCCGATAAATTTGACTGTGAGATTAAGATTTAAATGTGACAGACACAGTCTGTACTTACAGTATGATGCTTCCCAGTCCATGCAGCATATAGACCACATCTTCAGTTGCAACATTCCCAGAAGCCCCTTGGGCATAAGGGCAGCCTCCCAGCCCAGCAACGGATGAGTCCACAACACTTACCCATCCATTCTAGAAAAGAACACATGAAAAAAAAGGTGTGTTGTATTTAAAAACCGGTTGCTCATTTTAAGAATGTGAAAAATGAAGAGGCGAGAATGGATAGTATGCACTCAAGGCATGTGTCACTAAAGTTGACAGTAAACCAATATGAATATAGTAAAAATATAAATCAATACAGGCAGGCAGAGAGGTAAGAGGCATTATTCCACACACTTCCATACCTGTAATGCTACAAGTATGTTAGCGAGTGCTTGTCCATCCATAAGTGTCATGACAGTGAACCGCTAAAGCCTCCACAGGGAACCTCTTTCTTCACAGCATTCAACATCTCCGTCATGCCCCTGGAGTGCCCACTCCGATATCAGCCAAGTGAAATCTCATAGCAGCCCATGGAATACAGTCGCTTTGCAACCTCTGCCACTTTGTTTGGCGATACTTTCCCTTCATATGGACAACCCAGCACACATGACACATAACTGGGAAATAACAGAGAAAGAGAAGACATTTTTCTGTAATAAGAGCACTGGGCTATGGAAAAATAACCGAGAACACTGAAATGTGCCATCAGCAGATATCTTACCCTCTCACAGGAACCCCTCTTGATTGGCTGCTCTCATCACCTCTCAAAGCGCAGAAGACTCTCATCCACTGAACAGTTGATGTTCTTCTTACTGAAGAGCTCTGATGCAGCACCAAATATTGCCACCTCTTTTGCACCAGCCTTCATCTGAGATTATATGTATACATCTCTTACTAATCCCAACATTTTGAATGGTAGGATATAAATAAGCATATTTAATATAGCACTAGCACTTTAACAGTCTGTGTTGTATTTCACTCACAGCAGCCTGGAATCCCTTCAGATTAGGGGTCAGAACGGGGTAGTTCACGCCAGCTTTCTTGTGGAGACCACGCATCACTTCCTCTTGATCGGACATCTGCCAATCAAATGCAGCCAATCTCTCATAATTTGCTCTCTTTATAGTGATTTATTTTATGTTGTGAGAATTTGTTTCTGAAATGTTCACAGGCTCTGATGGCGTATGCTGCTTCTCACCTGAGGGACCCATTTAGGTGAGACAAAACTTGTGGCCTCAATGACAGGGAGTCCTGCCTCGGAGAGCATATCGATCAGACGGATCTTCACCTCCGTTGGAACGACGGTCTGATGGATGCAGAGTTTGATTAACAGAAATGATACGGATCTTGTATTTTACTTTACATGCCCATCATTATTTGTGACACTTCAATTACTTTTACTATTTTACTACCAAGACAAACCTTCTGAAATAACTATTCACTATGTGTCAACAGGGTTTGACAGTTGGCAAACGTAAAAACAGAAGTGTTTAATCACACAGCACAGCGCTGTCTGCTGGTGTTGATGCAGGTGCATTCAGAATCACAGAAAACTCTTAACCTTCTCATTCTGAAGTCCATCTCGGGGTCCGACCTCTACGATCTTAACCCTCTCAGGTAATGAGCTTGACTGTGTGGCAGAAACACTGACCTGTCAGATCACGCACGCACGCAATTTAATTCATTTAGGTACACACAAACCACGTAACATCGTCACATTCAGAGGAGTACGCGCGTGAACTTACGGATCTGATTATTGCGGCAGCAGCGGAGCACAGAGCGGGTCTGTGAACCCGAGCAGAAGCGAAAGATCCTGGACCAACTCTCATTATGAGCGCCGCCATCTTCACACGCCCCCATTCGCCCTGACGTCATGAGCTCATATATGGATTTAGATCTCGCGATAACACGGGAGATTTCGAGAGGCTCAGCACCAATCTGTCATCGTGGCTCATGAGCTGAATGTTTTTCTTGTTTGTCCAAAAAGTAGTAAAAAAAGTAAAATAATCATTCCAAGAGGTTGTTACTTGTCGGTAAATGCCAATGATATAAACTGCATGTGTATAAAATATATTTCCTTAGACCAGATAATAATAGCGCAAATAATGTTCTGTCAAAATAAGACAAATGGCAAAGATGATATATCGGGAGAAGGTGGAAAACAGAAGCACATATATTTCATACATACAATATATTTTATTTAAGACAATCGGATTTATGTGTCGAGCCTGTGGCAACTGGTAACAAATATAACTTGTTTTGTTTTAAATAAATAAATGAGTCCTGGTACACTTCACACAAAGTATGGTCCGTTGGACTTCATGCAAGCATAGTTGTTATAGAACGAACATAATGTAAACCGTTGGCATTAAACCTAGGATGTTTGTAGTAAACTAATGTGTAAAAACTAAAAACTGCTGTAAAAGGCTTTAAAGTCAAAACTGAGAAGTATTTGCAGTTTCTTTTTTATTACAGAAAATCTCTGTTTTCATTGTATCTGAAATTAGATTAACGGCATTGTCCATTTTGCCCATAGAATGCTCTTTTGAAGTTAAAACTAAACTAACATTTCAGTTACAGTAAAATATAACTTGGTACTTTTATACAAAGCTGAGTTATATTTAATACTTTAGATTTTCAATGAGAAAGTGTTTTTATTTGTACAAAATGCACAATCATTTCCCTTATGAGTTTTTTAACAGACCATAAACTGCCAGGAAGACAGCTCTAGCCCATTCCCCTTTCACACACAACCACAAGCGTATCATCACTTTTCCACTGGCTTCTCTCGTCGCTGTCCTCCCACTTCCTGTATTATGAGATCTGCTCCGGAATCTTCTGCGAGGTCATCGTCATCCATGACCCATTGCAATTTGCCTGTTCTCACTCATACCCTCTTCCACCAACCAACAACAGGCCTTCCTTGTCCTCATTTCCATCAGTCCCATTCATAATCAACTCACTGTAGCCGCTCTCTTGAATGCAAACATCACACAGCCTGTATTTGCGGGTTCCCTCGCTTACAACTCGCCCAGTGACTTCAGTTACATGCGTTTGCACTTCCTGCACACCAGCTTACGGGCCTGATGGATCTGTGGAAACACTATGTTGACAACACGGGATGTTTAAGAGACCACAATAATTTTTTTTTAGACAGCCTGAAAAAAATAGGTACTTCGTTTAATTACATCCATTACACTTGACTTAATTCATCCATGACTTAAAGTGATCACACACAGTACAAGATCTAAATTAATGACCAACAGTAGTAGCATGTGGATCTATAGCCTGTGGTGGTGTTAATAGACACGTGTGAAGCTGAGTGTGTTTCTCACCGTCTCAAAATGGCTGCGCAGGTGTTCCAGGCGAGTGAAACGTTTGCTGCAGGCCTGGCAGGGATATGGACGCTCACCTGTGTGACAGCGGAGATGACGCTTCAAGTCGGCCTTTCTCTTTACTGTGTGTGTGCAGAATGGACATTTGTAACGCATAGAGGGCGTGGAATCTGAGACAGAGAGAGGCAGACATTGACTTTTAGATCCCTTTCATGCATCACCCCATTTAAAATCAAAACATCTTTTGTTTACTCTGAAAACATAGAAACATACAGTAACAGAGAAATAGAGAAAAAAATAAGTTTGGGAGGGGCTGGGGGGTATGGGGGGCAGAAAAAGGCCTAAAGGAGAAATGTTTTGCATTATTAACTTCTTTCCAAGTTTTGACTGTTGTTTAAGACCATGAATGGCTCTTAATTGCAAAATGGCATTTGTCCAGTATGAACATAGAATTTTTTTTATTGCTGAGGCATTTATATATATATATATATATATGAGGTTTGAATTTATATGATAAAAAAAATACAAGGAAACAGTATTACTGTACAATATTATTATAACTAAAAAAAAAACATTCCTGTGATTGGAACGCTGTAAAAGTGATTTTTTTTCAGCATCATTACTCCATTCTTCACTGCCACAGAATTCTTCATAAATCATTTTAATATGCTGATTAGGTCTGGAAATTTCTGGAATCATCACCGCTGAAAAGAATAGTGCTGCTCAACATTTTTGCAAAAACTTTGATTGCTATTCTCATGATGTATTAACGAATGTAAAGTTTATTTGAAATTGATTTTTTTCTAACAGT
>NC_039259.1:20403044-20443044 GCF_003368295.1 Carassius auratus | reverse complement strand
ATAAACACAGGCACACACAGGGCTCTTCGAGACCTTAAGTGGTCAAACGGGTTACCTGGGCAACATAAGGCAGAAGGTTGTTTGGGATTCCCTGTGGATCTTCACCAATCTGTCCTGAGATGTGAGCACCAATGGGATTGAAGTACCTGAGCAGCACGGCATTCCAGTCCTGCAAGACATTTTAACAGTCACAAACCTGCCACACAGTCAAAAGTGTCATGAGAGAGCGGTCAGCTACCTTCTCTGCTGTGCACTGGTCCCTGATCATTTCCTCTATGAAGTACTTGGTCTTGCCATAGGGGTTTGTGCAGCCACCCACTGGATGCTGCTCATCAATGGGGAGTTTCTGGGGGTCTCCATAGACGGTGGCGGAGCTGCTGAATACCAGATTACGCACTCCATGAGACTGCATCACCTGATTCAGACACACAGGGCCACAGACAGTAAGGCATGCCCTAAGCACTAACATGCACACACAGACTCCAAACTTTCCTGAATCTGTAGCAATCAGTTCAAAGATTCATATGGAGACTGCATGCATAAAAATTATGAAAACGCATATCAAAAATGCATTTCTTACCTCTAGCAGATTGATGGTTCCTGTGAGATTGACTCTGTAGTATCGTAAAGGCTGTTCTACTGATTCACCCACAGCTTTCAGTCCTGCAAAGTGCATCACTGCATAGAAGGAGTGCTGGGAAACAGAGAGGGAACTCCATTAGCCACTAAGGGGCGCTGTTACAAATTATTTCACCAGGCAAGCTCTAAAAGCAGGTTTGCAGTCAGGTTTTGTCAGGAAAAAAAAAACTAGCTAGCTAGCTATCTATCTTTCTATCTATCTATCTATCTATCTATCTATCTATCTATCTATCTATCTATCTATCTATCCATCAAAAACTAACTAAAAGTATAACACTATAAGCATTAAAAAATAGCATACATGTTGTGGCTGAAAAAGAAAAAAATACATACAAAATAAAATATAAAAATGTAAAGATTTTATATTATATTAAAAATAGAACATAGACATGTTGTGGCTAAGTTACAATAAAAATAATAATAAAATAAACTTATAAATAATGAGCAGAAAACCGGAGACATGTTGTGGCTCAGTGTAGAACAGTAATTCGATTTCAATATACAACGCAAGTAATGGATATGAAAAAGGATTATCTTTACCTTTTTGAATAATTTCTCCAATCCAGGTTTATCCAGAAGGTCCAGCTCATGGAACTCAATCTGAGTGTTCAGAAACTTCTCTATTCTCCGTAAGCTCTCTGGACCATTTCCCTCTTCTCAACAAAACACACATCCACAAAGAATGACAGACATAAAAAGAAGCATTAAACATGAATTTAAATATAATAGTTTTGTTCTAAATTTTTAAGCAGAGTTAACAATATTACAATATATTTTAAGCAAAAAATAAAATATAATAATGCATATTCATATTATAATATAAATACATGGTATTTATTAAATATTTAATTTCATATTTAAAAAAAGATTAGTTACTGAGACTATGGACTGCTCCACCCAGCAAATACTACGTATAGTCCACAAGGGCTCACTGTGTGTGCAGGATATTTCTGAGGCTCTTTGTAATGCAGCAAGATTTACTCAAAAGGATCCTGCGTGTTCAGAATACCACCAAAGCCCTTCTTCACTGTGTGTGATTTAACTGAAGTCTGTTTACCTCTGACAGCATTACTGAAGTTATCGATGACCACAGGGTGATAACCAGCCTCTATGAGCTCCACAACACAGTGGCTGCCAATGTATCCAGCTCCTCCTGTCACCAAGATCTTCTGACGCATGTTGAGAGCCTTCAGCACAGATTGAAAGATAAACACATGAATTAGGCTATTATAATTACTGGTTCTTTGTTAACAGGTATGTGGGTGTGTTCTATTCTTACTCAACCTGTACGTGAGCTACGTGGCTTAACCGTCACCTGCAGCATCCTGATTCACTTTATATGAAAGAAGCTCTTTCGTTGATGCTAATCGTAACATTTAAATTCACCAAGATCCTCAAACGTTCAAGAGCTTAGTTCAGTTCAGTTTGACTATACTGGTATACACGGACTACACTGATATAAAACACAGTAAGACTTTAAAAGTCACCTGACTGGAGGAATAAAGCAAACTCTCTTAGCTGTCAGAAGCAAACAAACAATGCAACATAAGCATAACAACAGTTCACATTCAGATGCATTCACACTCACCGTGCTGATGAATGGGGATCAATGAGGGTTACTGGGGAAACCCGCGGGTGACAGCAGTCTATGAGTGACAGGCGAACTAATAGTTCACTGAGTCTGTTTGGTTTATTCATTCTTTCTTCCTGGTTTCAGGGACACGTGGACGTGTGTGAAGCCAATAGCGTATGTGCTGCGTAATTCACTTTTTAAAGAAAAAGTCCTTCATATTTTGGTAAAATATGGTTCAAGTATGAATGCATTTATTTATTGTCATTATTTATTTATTACAACAGTATTCATTCATGCAGATTCTTCTTTTTTTTTTTTTAAATAGCGACTAGCAGGAGCTCAGTGTCAGGTATGAAGACAAATGCAAGCCAATATAAATAAGGAGGGGAAAAACCGGAATGCACTAGAAGACATTTAACTAAGTAATAGCCTATATTTATGTACAGTGCCAACATTAAGGACGACCTAGATTAATCAAGGCTTCTCCAAGAAACTTTTATTGTGGAAAAGTTACATCTTCATAGAAGGAATATTTTCCCTTATGTATATAACTTTCATTATGACGTGTCCGTGGTCAAATCCAATAATCATATGCCAGTCAGCTGGTCTTTATTCGTTTTTTTAAAAACAGGAACTTCCATATATCAAAGTCAACGTCTTTAGACTAAAACTGAAATTAGGAATATAAAAATAAATAGGAATACATTTCTAACATTGACAGAGAGAACGCAGAAACAATTTTGTGTGTACATTTTTGTGCCACAATAATTTTGCGCAACCAATGACATTCAAGGCTGTTGAATCTATGATGCCTAAATGTCCCTTTCAGATTCATGAATATTTTCCTTTAGTCCAACATTTTTCCTACACATTGTCACGTAAACAGTCTTGCCAAGCCTCACGAATTTGTCAGGGAAAACTACACGTCTGAATTCGCATTAAGAAAAACAGACCCAAACAGTAAAAACAAAACATTGATTTATTAATGCTTGTATTTGGAATCTTATTTTCCTTTAATATCTACATCACACTAATAGTTCTTTGGTGTCAGAGTATCAATGATGGTTTGGGGGCTCAAAGACAACAAAACAGGATGATATTACAGCTGCTGAATGAATCAGCTCGGTGCCTTAATCAGATCACAGCGAAAAAAACATGGCACACATACAAGAGCAATGCTTTCTGTGATTTGAGACTTATACTGTAGTCCAGGTCTATCTGTATAAGAATCTGAATGAAAAAGAGCAAATGACAAACAAATTGAAACTGCAATACCAAATGAAAACCAACAGAGGGCAGAAAGCAGCAATAACAAACAAAGCAGTCTTTTTGATGGACACTCCTCATCCAACTCAAAACACTACTTTACACTGACACTTCAGCCTTTCTCAGGAGATCTATAATACTAGGAAAAGCCATTCAATAGCATTCCAGTTCATCTCAGTGGTGTGAATGCAAAATTGGTGCAGGTTCCTCAGAAGAAAGCAACGTGCTTGCTTCCTTTTCAGGCTCTCAGTTCTTGGGAAAATTTTTGAGCTAATCACCTCGGCTGTAAATGCTGATTGGAAAAAACAAAAAGCCCTCAAGTCCATTTGACAGCTCTTCAATATAATATAATGAAACAAGCAATTGCAAGAATTCAAACTATGTGGCAGTGTTAGCAGGCCATGCTAACCAGCAAAACCTTTCTTTAATACAAACCTCTTAGTAAAAAAAAAAAAAAAAAAAAAAAAATTCTGATCATAGACCAACAACTTAAGATTAACTTTCAGGTCCACTTTGAGGATGCTTGAAGTTGTGTGCTCCCCTCTGAGTATATACTGTTGCTGTGGTGGAATTTTGAAAGCATTCGTGATCATGGTATTAATGATCAGGACATGTATTTATTCACAGTCTTTACATCTCAAAGTGGCGGTAAATGCTCTCTACATATTCCAGAACTCTGTGCCAGTCTGGTGCTTCTTCTTTTAGCATCTCCTCCACCGTCTGAGGAACCACAATGAAAGATTATTAGTCAGAAATGAACAACTACACAAAATCATACTGATAGTCATATTTGCATAATTTCCAATGAACATGTTTGAGTAATTTTTTGAATCACGATTGTGTCATTATCATATCTGCCAATCATGTCTGAGGCATTAACATATCCAGTCAGTCATGTATGAGTAATTCTCATGTTTGGCCAATAATTTCTGAGCCAACTACATATCTAATCAATCATATCTAAGTTATTCACATGACTATTCAATCATGATTGAGTCATTTTCACATCTTGCCTGTCAAGTTTCCCATTCTCTTCTGAAGTCAGCACCAATATCTGACAGATTATTATTTTTTTATTCAAGCTGGAACTAATTAATAGTGCATTGCTTGATTTGTTTAGTGGCTGAATCGTGGTGTAGTTATTACATGATTGAGTTATGAAATTAAATACAACTGTTTAGAAAAAGAAAGAAGAAAGTTCACGCACCAGTGATGCAGAGATTCCAAAACCTTCTCCAGTCTGGAACGCAAGAGTGAGATTCTCTTTCTGTGGATAAAATCATCACCATTATCATAACCCCTATTTTAATATGTTTGCATGCAGACCATTGGTACAAAGTGTGTATTACCTTATTCTCTGGACTGAGTTTGTCATATGGTATGTGAGAGGGGAGGTAACTGTGGTAAATCGCACAAAAGGCCAAACCATCCACCCAGCAACTGCTGAAATTAGTGATCTCAATATTCTGAAAAAATAAATAAAAACATTTATATATATATATATATATATATATATATATATATATATATATATATTCTACAGCGTATACAAAAAAAGTCCCTATTATTTCACAGATAAACAAAACAGTATATACATAACCAATACAGTTAAAAATGATGATTGAAAGAAGTCTTTTATGTCCAGGGCTGCATTTTGATCAAAATACAGTAAAAACAGTGATACATACTAAATATATATATATATATATATATATATATATATATATATATATATATATATATATATATATGAATATGTATATATAAAATATATATTTTTTTCTGGATTCTTTGATTGATAGAACAACTTTTTATGTGGAATAGATTTTTTTGTAACATTATAAGTGTCTTTACTGTCACTTTTCATTCAATGCATCTTTGCTGAATGCATACATTTAAAAAAAAAAATACAAATTCTGCTAACTAAACAATAAATTACTTAAAAAATGTTTTTACTGACCCTAAAATTTTAAATTGCAGTGTAAATCTAGCTGAATTGCTATTACAGTATGTGTCTCAAAAAAACCTGACCTTTGGGAAATTCAGTGACTATTTCAATCTTTAAAAGTGTTTGTTGTTTCAACCCAGTAACTTATAAACACAACTTCCAGGCTTCCTCCTGCAGGCAGACTGTTAAAAAAAATAATAATACCCTATGTGTCAGACTATAGCTTTCCAGACTGAGAAAGTGCTTTTCAGTTGTGTGTACAATGTGCATCAGCCAGTCGGTGAAAGGATTGTGGGTGGTCTATACTGTCTGAGGCTGAGACTAGGGTTTGTGTGGCTGACTGCCAAGTTTGATCTGTCATCTATTTAGTTTAGTTTGGTTGAATTGAGTACCTTGTATCCCTGTGTTCTGCCTTGACACCAGCGAAGCAGGGAGTTCCGCCTGGAGCTGCCATGAAGCCTCAGTGACCTGAGACCTGATGGGAAATCTTCCTGTGTCCTGATGGGAAAGACGATTCATGTCAGTTTTCTATTATCTGACAAATTACTATAATGTTTCTCATGAACCAAGGGTGGAAAAACAAACAGTGTTAGATTCACCTTGTCCTGTTGATCTTATTTGTCACATCTAAACCCGAAGAGTTGCACGTCTTTAGGAGTGAGTGCTCCACTTTCATATCTGTTGGACATGCATAGACATGCACACAAATAAATCATTTGTGTCCGTATGAGCCTGGTATGCTAGCAAAGGAGTAAATATTCTGTGAAATCCAGTCAACTGGATAATGTGTACATGGAACCCATATACACACCTCTATTGGAGTTGGTCTTGTTGTTCTGCTGGTCTAAACTTACTGCTTGAGTCTTGATCTGAGAAGTCTGAAGTTATTAGACACTGTTTACTGATTTTTACTGTTAAATATTTTAGATACATAATCATAAATATCCACAAACGAAAGACTGAAAATAGCAGAAAAGGAAACATTTTTAGTTTTCTACTCACAGATACTGTTGTCATAGTAACAGAAGGTCGGGAAGTACCATTAACAACAACATCAGGGTAATCTGAGGGCATCCGGCACAGGCTCCTGCAAAATAATGGAATGAGTGACATGGGTCACACTGCCTCTTTGACAGACTGTGGACTGTCAACAATGACTCATTTAGAATCACTAAACAATGCTGTCTATCGGACAAATCGGATATGTCTAAGGCATGCATCAGCTGTGCTCTGATTCACAATGATTTCTTGAAGGAACCCACCGGATGAACAGACAAACATGAATCAGACTGAATCGGAATCCATTCTTTGATTCCGTTGGGAATCATGAGTACTTTAGATTCCAAAGGTGGAATTTGATTCCGTGCAGAGGAATTGACTTCACTCTAACATCTTCAGATGTGTCAGGTCCATTACTTTGATTTCCAAACTAGTACATGTCCCATGATCCATATAAAAGACTTGAATCTTTTGATTCAGATCAATAGAAACTTGTTTATTCTGTAAATGTTTATAATTACATCAGTAGGTAGTGAGGAGTGAGCTTCTGTTAGAGTACTGAGTGATTCATTAAATTATTCAATCATTCACTCAACTGATTAATTCCAAAACAAAGCTGTTATTATTGGAAACACCATTCAAACACTAATTTAAAATACAAAGAAAAGGCAGATAAATAGACTATGTACTATAGTATCAATCGTAATATTGCAAAGTGTATAGTTAACGCTTTACAATAAGGTTACATTTGTTAACATTAGTTAACTACATTAGCAAACATGAATTAACAATGAAAAATATGTTCACAATAACATTATTTAATGGACCACGGCTGACATACAATGACAATGAAAAGTTGCATTAACTGTTGTTACAAAAGATCAGCAATATTGCACATTGTTGTTAGTTAGTTGTATTATTGAATTACCAATATATTTTACATTAAATGTTTATTTTGTGCATTTATTCAATCTCCAAATTTGAGCTTGTGTACACTGGTGGCCAAAATGATTAGAACACTATTATTTTCACCAGAAAAATGGTTTTAAGTCAGTTATTTCTATCTTTTGCTATTGCGTGTCAGTAGGAAATATCAGTTAATATTTCCAAACATTCATTTTGCAATGAACTGTAATAATCCAGTGACATTTTTGTTTGCACAAGGAGTCTGACAACAGCCAGTGCTCCACACAGAGATCTGATCTCATCATCATCCAGTCTGTCTGGAATAACATGAAGAAACAGAACAAACTGAGACAGACTAAATTCAGAAGAACTGTGGCAACACCTCCAAGATGCTTCTAGAGACCTACCTACAAGGCTACAGTGTTAAACATTTTAGGCTGATATTGCTCCACTATTTTTCACCGCAGCATTGGGGGAATTTTTAGCTGGTGAAATACTAGTGTTCTAATAATTTTGGCCACCACATAAATAGGATTTATTTTTTGGCCATTTTTGACATAAGTGGATAACACTCACCTTGACCTCTCTGAAGTACCAGAGATGCGCATTTCTCTTTTTCTCTTCATTTCATCTGTCCACAGTTGATCTTCGGGTCCGGTTCTCTTCCCATAACCCTCCACTTGTCTCTCTAGGCCCCTCACTGTCGGCGCCCCCTGGTGGCTGCCTGTGACCTGCTTCAGTTTCTGCTTGCTCTGCTCCAGCTCAGCTCTGAGGCTCTCCAATTGACTTTCGACCTCCCGGCGACCCTGCAAGGCATTGGCTAGCTGTATGCCCAGGTCCTGCCTTGCTGCTCTTAAAGTACTTAGCTCTTCCTCAGCTTCTGCCCTCAGTCTGTCTGAAACCACCAGCGCCACCTTCAGGTCAGCCTGGAATTGCTGCCACTCCTCACGTTCAGTCTACAGAATGACATAACAATAGTCCTATTAATAAGTATGTTATCATTTAAAATATTATACGTATTTATAATTTAATAACTACAATATTAAATTAATCTAAATAAAACAATTAAATCTTTAAATTAAATGTTTAATATAAAATATATACAATATTTTCAAATCTATATACCAATTTGATGGGAACATTGCTGTTCACACATGTCAAAAAAACTTGTTCCTCAAGGTGTCTTTACTCTATTCCAAAACAGACAGTATTATTAGGAGGAGTGGGTCTCTGGTTTTTGAGATCAGAGCAGTAGAGCAAAGATATGAATGTTTTCCTCTTGGATAGAGTTGTATCTCAGCTGTGATTCTACGAGGTCAAAAGGTTTGTTGTGAATCTCACTGCTATGGTGATAATACTGTGCTGCTGTCCACCACTTACTGTTTGATAAACACACACTTACACAAAATATGCTTACATTAAACTTCACTCTTAGAAATCTGAGCTTGTTCTGCACGTCTCAGCAAGATTAGTAATGAGTCCTCTTTCAGAGACATGAAACGTGTCCTGTACTATTTACATGCAGTGGTCCAGGGCCATTTCATATTCACAACACACACACACACACACACTCAGGAATCCTTCTCCGCTTGCAGCCTTGAGCATGTTCTGACAATAAAGTGATTTCTCAATAGTTAGATATCAAGAAATACAAGAGCGATTCCCTAGAATGATAACACATGTAAACACATAATTACATTTTATTATCTCAATTTAAAAACATAATTTTTGATCATTTACTGATCATCTCTCTTTCATCATCTATTTAATTTCTTGTCTCTCTCTCTTATTAGAACTGACTGAAATGACTGACTTCTAAAGTTATCGAAGTGAGTAACTCACTATTGTGCAAAATCAAATTAAAACAGAAAATAAAACAGAAAAAGGTGAGGACAATATGCAGGCAAAGTCATTTAGGACAAAAGATTCCGAAATCAGTGGGAAATTCATAAGAAAAAAAATTAAACAGTTAATAAGAAGAAGGGGTGGAGAACAACTACTTTATGTAGAAACTTTGAGACATAAGATCAAGAAGACTGCTATGAGCCATATCATTATAAAATGATATGGTTCTTGACTTCTGTGATGATTATTTTAATGGCTTTACAGTGTAAACATCATAAAAGTGAAAAATCATAAGTATGTATATACATTGATACCCTATGGATGTTTTCATAGATTAGACGTTAGAACCTTAGCCTGAAAAAGGTTGAAGACCCCAGCTTTGTCTAAACAAATAACACTGAAGGAGGATGGAAATAGAGTAGGAGGAGAGAGAGTGAGCAGGGAAAGTCTCAGGACCCTCTTCATCACTCCGAGGCCTCCAGACCCCAGCTGGAGCTGATTAGAGCAAGAATACACAACATTACACTTTCTCTGACACACTCATAAGAGTCTATCTAATATAGGAACACAGGAATTGGGGGGTATTTAGGTATTTCTGCAATGTGTTTTAAATTTTAAACCCTTTAAAATATTTGGCAAGCACAATGTAAAATTATTGACCGCACACTTTGTTTAGAAGTGTAGCTTTGTGTAATTGTGTAGTATTTTATGCATTACAATTATTCTTTTTTTAACTTATTGATGTTACAATTAACATTTCAAACCAGTATTAAATATGACTTTGTAAATGGCTACAGCAAGAAAAAAATTAACGGAATAACTGAAAATCAGACTTTCAAGTTATTCAGAGATCGGAACAACAAACTAAGGAACACACATGTGCCTCGTTGTGAGGGGATGCATAGCAAATGAAAACAACATTTTCTAAAATCAACTCAAAATATCAAACACATTTGATATCCTCCGACTGGAATCAGTGAAAAAATATCTGTCTGTGCCCATTTTACACTATGCCATTTTCTGTGAAATCTGTCAGCTCTGACTGACCAAAATCTGCAAGCTGTCTCTGATTCTCTGCAACTAGCTTCAGGGCAAAAGTTGTGTAGTGTATTCCAGCTTTTAAAGGAAATGAAAAGACCAGTGATTATTACTAGTGATTTAATGCATCCTCAATGACTTCATAATAAGAATGGTCTGTCAAAGGGGGGATTTTCAAGCATTTTACCTTATGATGCAATATAGAGCTTTTCCTATTAGCCGGTTTAATTCCTGAACCATTTGCTGTGAAAAGACACTTAGTTTTATTGATGAATAAGAACAGAGTGCAACAGCATTAACACATGTCGGCAATCATCCAACCTTGTTAAAGTCATTAAATTCTGTCTTTCTCTGCTCACACTCCTGACGCTTTCCAGTCATCCAGACAGGACAGAAAATGACCCCACCTCTCTCTCTTTCTCTGGACAGTGGTGATGTTTTAGACATCAGCTCATTGACTCAGTGGGATTTCTAAGGAAGTACCACACCCATGATGATAAGAAGTTGTTTCTCTTTTTTTAGGGCTTTCGTACAGTGTGTGTGGGGGTGGATAGAGTGTGACTCTCTCACCCTACTTGACAACCCCTCACACACATACACACTACATAATCGCTACACTCGGCTACACACACAGAAAAGCACCCACAGACAAGTGCGTCTGACACAATGGTCTAATACACTTTGGAAAGCTTTTTCCAGCCAAACCCAAAGCCAGCGTGTGACTCCTGCATTCAGCGCAGTCCATCTGGAACTGATCCGTCAGCTTCTTACGTTCATAATATGTGTGTGTGAGATTGAAACAAAAGCTGCAGATGAAGGAACCCACCACCACCCATCAAACACACACACACACACACCTCTAACATATTTTGTGCTTTGTGAATATAGTCATTGTTAGCGCATTTCGTTTAAGCATTTTAGCAATGTCCAGCAGAGCGAGAGAGAGATTGTTGACCTTGCGTGAGAGATTCAGGTCAAAATGAAACAGGGAATATTACACAGAGAATGACTCTAAATCTTACGAGTGAATATGAAAGTTCTCTGGTAGTGATTTAATACACAAAGAGAAAGCGCACAACAGCAAGGCCAATTGAAGCCTACTATTGCCCTTGCTGTTGTGTGCATGCTGGACACATGCTGGATGAAGTCAGTCTGAATAAATAAACAAACAAACAAACAAACATCGGAAAACTGTGATTTCAGACAGATTAAAGGGTGATTTTAATGGCATTTTAAAGTCAATATAAACCGGAAATAGTGACTGAATTTTCATTTGTATTCTGACATTTATCCAAGTTAAACGGGATCTCGAATGGTGTATGTACAGCAGGACTGTTTTGGGAATTTACTGGATTGTTTTTATTTGCTAATTATTGTCCCGCACTTGCACCAGTGCACATAACATTGTTTTTTCTGATTAAAGATTTTGAGGGCACATGCTTTTTTTTAATTATATGCACAGATAAGTCATTTATAATAAACACTGCAACATTTCATAAAAAAAATAAAATGACATTAAAAGGATCAATTGGCCAGAGGATGGTTTCTCCCAGTGTTTGGTGCAAAATAATTTAAACTGCCCTGACACTATTGGATCAGAACAAGACTTGTACTCAATTGAGCTGAATAATGACACTTTTGTCTGAACTTTACACAGTTATTGAACTGGACTGAACCAACACTGAACTGACTGGAGCTGAATAATAACACTTCTGTCTTGCCTCTGTCGCTTTACAACAGAATTTGGAATTGTCCAGTTTTTGAAGTTTGCATGATTGAGTCTATTAAGCTGCTTTGTAAAAATAAAGAGGTTAAAATAAAAAATAAAGGTGACTTGATTGTCCTATTATTCATTTGGTTGAACTATGTTCATGTAAGCATGATTAGTGGTTTAAGTTGACTTGTAGAGAAATGTCAGAAGGCTGGGCAGTAACACACATTCACTTGTTTGGTCAGTGAGTCGTTACTGTCTTCTGTTGTCGCAGTGGCCAAACAAAAAAGTTTTGTTCTTGCAAGAGCTGAACAGAGTTTCCCACATCCCCCTCAGTATCCGCCGTTCACTCCCTCTTTCCATCTGTGTCTCAATCACTTCTACTACTTCTGCAGTAAACTTGATCCGTTTTTCTCTTTTCTGCCTCTTCCCTATCTTCCTCATTCCTGTCAAAAATAGATTTTTTATTTCTTTATCTGATTCCTTGAGACTACCAGATTAGGCCCATGTTAAAGAACCATAACATAAACACAAACGCTCACAAAAACAATGTCCATTCCTCAACTAAGACAGGAAAGGAGTCATTTGTAGGATTGCATGTCCCATAAGCCTTTGCTGAAACTGACAGACTGTTATTAGACAATCCTTGACCTGCACCTCTGGGAACAATGTGACTTCCTGTTGCATTTTCCTCTGTCTTCGAAAGAGGTAATTTTAGAAACCAAAGTGTCAAGCACAAACTGAATGCCAGGGTTTGGAACAGCTGAGACACAATGTGTCAGGTGAGAGTACACTGATGCTACAAAAAGAAGAAAATGTGATTCACCTGAATTTTCTCCTTACAACTTCTCAATTCCTCCTTCATCTTCTCCCTCTCCAGCAGAAAACATTTTAACAAATCTGAAAAACATACAAAAACCAACTCACAATATAAATCACATTATAAATAATATTAGTAATTGCTAAGCACATAATAAAGCAATAAACCACAAAAGGAAGTGTGTTACTTTAAGTTTACAACAGTAGTAAAACCACTGCAATACATGACCTCAAACGGTTTATTGCCTTTATAAACAAACAGCAACTGGAATATGATAAAAGTGATACAAATGTTTAATAAAGACTATGTAAACAACAGCTGTGAATAAAATTCTATAAAGGTACTAGTGGTTTTCAAGAGGTTATTCGTCAGGACCCAGATTTAATATAGGCTATCAAGTGGTAACCCAACAATAAAGTATAAAATAAAAAAGTAATTTGATGTACTCAAATATTAGGGTAGTATTTCCTTTTTACGGTTGGTTATAAGGTTTCGAAAACGTCTAAATCTTCTGCAAAGTGATTTCAACAAGCCAAATATAAATATGCATTCTTATTTGGTTAACTGCATTTTATTATTTGCATATAGCATTTTTTCCTTCCTGCTGTCCATTACCAGAACAGACCAGCAACACTAGTTTAGACCCCCGAATGTATGTACAGTAATACATTGAGATTATTATTATGTGCAGAACACTTATTCAACATGTTTAAGAGTATATGCAGTTCATGTAAATATGTAAACGCTTCATTTTAGGAATAAATGGACACAGCATGACTCACCATTTAATATGTGCGTGGATTCTTCAATGTTGTTAAGCTGCAGTGAGTTCAAACACTCCTGTAGAAGTTTTGCGTCCACTTCTGTGTCTCCATTCATACACACATCTGAGAGATAAGACACCTGTCCAGGTGATTCTGTCATCTTAAGTCCCTCTTCAGCCTCCTCTGCAGGCTCTGTCCTGCAGTCCAGCAATGGCTCGTCATTCTGATTGATGGAGCTCGGAGCATCTTGAGTTGATTCAGGGGTGGCTGTGCTTGTACAGTTGGAAATGGATGCCAACTGAGTGTTTGGTGAGCAGGTATTAACAACACTATACGGCGAGGAAGGAGGTGTTTCAAACGTTTCTGCAGCAGTGCCTATAGAGACACAGGGGTTGAGCTCTCAGAACTGACTGATGTCTTTTAAAATAAAACATTTCCTGACATGATAACTTTGTGCTTAGATTAGTCTGTCATAGAAATGAAACTTCATTTTTATTCATGGGATGCTCAGAATGTGGTTAATATATTAATGGTTTCAGGGGACAAGAAGACACTGTCTGGGTACAGAATTATGTGACTACCAAATGAAATCTAATACAGATTTGTTTTGTCTCTTTATCTGGATACATGACACTACTGTCAACACTACTTTCCTAATCACATTTTCTGTTTTCCAGTAAAAGATCTTTTAAAAGAATGATTTTAAGATTTTTTTTAAATAATTGTAAAATGCCTTTTTAAATAATAATAATAATAAATCAATAAAAATAAATTACATATATATATATATATATAAATATATATATATATATATATATATAATTGTGCATTTTTTAAGTGTATCTTTCAAGAACAGTTATTTTCTTATATTTCCTTTTCAGATCAGTCAACTTAGTAAGAATTCTGTATGAAGGACATAATAACTAGATTTTAAGTAGAACTTTTCCATTATTTTGAGAGTCTTTTTATTTATTTATTTTTTGCTATTCCTTTAAGCTCTGTAAAATCCATCATCAAACAATGTTGTATATAATTTCAATTTTTATGTTGCAATAAAAAAGAAAATCTATTTATTTTTCATACTCCATTGGTAAATATTGGCAAAAAACAACTTAAAATTCATCTGTTATTTGCACAAAGCTATTTTATAGCTTCATAAAAACTAAATTTATGACACTTGCACCATGTACAAAAGTAAATCATACCAGTCTGGAATGAGTAATGAATAATTTTGGTTGAACTAATTATTTAAGAAAAAAGTTTTCTAAAAAAAGGCAGGTTTCACTATTTGCTTTTTTTGAATAATGACCAACAAGAACAGCTTTGATTGAACGTGTGTGATCAAGTGTGTGTGTGTGGGTGTTCTTCATTAAGAAGTCTTTGTCTTCTCTCTTGGTGGGAAAGGTTTGCTGAGTCAGTGAGTCTGAGGGCTCTGGACACCACCAATAACAGGGAAGAATGTACAAAACAGTATTCCAACAATGACTCTCTCTCTCTCTCTCTTACATTTAATAACTCTCCTGCAGTTCTTTCTTTTTCAATATTCAACATTCAAGTACCTGCTTCACACAGCACTCTTTTCTTTCCTTATTTTTTAGTTTTATTTATCTCTCTTTGTTGATATTTTTTTTCTATTTAGAAATATTATTTTGTATGTCCCTGCACCTTGGGGGTATCTCAGTAAAACACAGAATGTGTGTGTGTGTGTGTGTGTGTGTAGTTGTGTTGTCAAGAGCAAGTTACCTGAAGACCCATGTCGTTCTTTCCCAGAGTTATTCCCCATGTTACCAACAGCTTGTTTCACTCTAGAGGATGGGGGGAAAAAAAGTCATACACATAGTTTACTCACACACATGGTCTATGTCTAACTCTTGATCCAATATCCAATATATATATAAATATAACATAATATTTTGTATTTGTACCTCTGCTCATACTGAGTTCAGAGAAATTCAGAAAGCTCTACACCAATGGCTGGGAAATTTGAATGAGGTTTGTGGTAAACTTTGCATGAAAATGCAAAAGCCCATGGACAGTGCTAAACTTACACTGCTGTGAGAGACCAGGGAGTGTTGTAAAATTGTATTATATATGTCTAATAAAAAATCAATAACATATAGAATATAAAATCAGGTCTTGAATGGAAGAGACAGACTGATAATCCCTTTGACTAATCCCTTAATATTCACAGTTTTTGGCTGGAAATCATAATATCAAGACAACTGATGGTACCATTTGATTGGTCTCTAAAGAACAACTCCCAACAATACAGACATTACATCACTGTGTGTTCAACAGGTAAAGTAAATTGTATTGTTTGCATAATAACTTTAGAACCACTCAGTCTAAAGTGAACAATGTATAGGATTTTAAATTTAGAGAAACAAAACAAACATGGAATTAATCTTGCTGCCATTCTGATCCCAACAGAACTAGCATGAGGATTATAAGCATTATTAATATTGATAACACAGCTAAAAAGTTTTAATAACGAAATAGTTTTTATTCCTAATGGTAGAACACAACAGTAGTCTGTAAAAATATTTGTGTAGTCATATCGATTTAATGAATTCATAGGATACTGTTGTAATTTAATAACATAGATCAGGATTAAAACAATAATTAACCACTTTCGAATTGGTTAAAACGTACTTCCATCACAACACTTTTGTAGCCTCTCCTACTTTATAGCTAATATCAATTAGCTACTATCACTTATAATATCACTTTAATGAACCAGCGACTTTTATGAAGTTAATGAAGTCGTAATAAAAACAACAACTTTACAGCAAGATCATAAAAACAAGGAATTAACACGATTACACGAAAAGACAACATTAAAATATAGGAGAAAAATTACCGCATATAATTCTTATACAAGTGGCTAATATATATACCTATATGATAGCGACAAGCAATAATAATGGATACACACCTAATCGAAGGTCTTGTATTCACCGGGACCGACTTCCAAGTTTTACATGCTGTCGCTGGTGGAGTCGCACCGCTTTACGGGACGAGAGCAGAGCACGAGCAGACTGCAGGATGTGGGTATGACATGAACCGGTTAAAAACCGTCCTGTTGCCCCCTCATGAGGACTGAGGAGTAGTCTACTACTGGAGACGGAGTGAACTAGATCTAAAGTTTAATTCAGATTATTTTATTGTCCCTCAGTTTTTGAAGGAGCGGCAAATCACTTTTAACAGCCTGTGTAAACACCCTTAAAATGATTTGAGTTTCTTTCCAGCAGGAGTCACGTGTGAGTACATTCTTCGCATAAACTTCAGCATTATTAAGGGTTTATGCTAGTTCAGGTGTATAATTTATAAATCTTAATTAACTCTATAGGCAGCCCGCCAAATCACCTTAACCTTAATTTCTGACCTGATGCTGACCCTAATTTAATCCTAATCCGAATTAAAAGGTTTACCTTGAGGAGCAACAGACGTTCATGATAATGTTATTGAGCCTTTATCTTATTCTTATTTGACCTAAATGACTGCAGTTCAATAAACTTAAGTGATTTTACAGCAATAATAATAATAATAAAATACACAATGAAACTAAATTACTTAAAAAAGGCTAAGAAAAAAATATTATTTATATTTATTTTTATTTGCATAACATGTAAATTCATACATATCTTTTTTTTGTATTGTTTATAAGATAACACTGCTATTAGGACTGTAATACAGTAGCCATATAAAACCACTAAAATAAGCATTTAAAAAGATTATACATAATACAAAACAAACAGAACAAGCATCCCAAATATCTGCATGTAGTTGCATTCTGTGTTCTTTGTACTGTTTTTTACCGCACCATATTCTCTCTGTAAAACCTGAAAACCAAGCCAATAAATCAGCTCTTGACTCATTCACAGCCTACCTGTATATTTACATCTCATTAACAAGCCCTAGTAAATAAATTCAGCAAACTAATCTTCAGGAAGTGGTTTAGTTTAGGAAACATGCCTGTCACAGTGGGTGTTATTGTGACTGTAAATACGTTTCTAAGTAAAGAGCCAGTCATTAGGACGCCACTGAATGACGTGCAAATTATGGTATGTGGGCTTGGTATGTGGGATTCAGCATATTCAAATTCAGCACATTTCAGAATATCACTCCACCAGTGTCAGCACCCAAGCACAGCATCATCAAAGCAATATGCCTGTATATTTAGACTTTTTTTTTTTTTTAAATGCAGGTGATTTTTTTACAAGGATTTCAACTTAATGTATGACTCATCAGCAAACCTATAGTTGGTCCTTTTCGCATATCTACTGAATCATTTGTGCAACTTCGGCCAACCTCATAAATACACACAATCTAATCTGGGCAAACTGGCTTTCTTGTACAAAGGCACTTTCCAAATAACCACAGACTAAATTATTGACTATGCTCCATCTTACACAGTAAGACCTCACAAGTCCCTTGTATGGCTGAAGGTTTTTTTTGTTTGTTTTTTTCATATGTCAGGAGATGCCTTCACAGGTTTCTCGGTGTCACTTGTGCTTTTGTTTGGTTGATCCTTTTCATCTTTTTTGATGGATGCCATTGAAGTATTGGCTGAAGCCAGACGGGCTCGACCTGGGGAACCGGGGCTATCGACATTAATGGCAGGTTTGGACATCCAGTGCAGGATTCGTGTGGAGGGACGGTGGTGAACAGCGAGTTGGCGAGAGCTGTATCCAGACATCGCAATTCCCAGTGCACCCAGAAAAACAGCCAGCCGCGGCACTGCAAGATCCGGAGCTCTTTTGGTCACAGTCTGTACGGTGGATGTCTGACAGAAAATGGAAATCCATGGTTATATTGCATGATTATTATTATTATTCACTATTACATCAACATCCAGGAAGCTTTATGAGTTTAGCCCTGCAGTTCTGCCCCAATTTAGGTGTAAATACACAAAACTAATAACATCTGCTGAGGATTCTTTCAGTTTATCTGTATGTTACTGTAGTTTTTTTTAATTCATGAGATTCTTTTACTCACCTGCAAGTAGCGGATGTGTCCTAAAGTAGGACGCGAGAGACCAAAAAACATATCAAGTTAGTCCTAAGGCCTCTGAGCTTTGTTTGTGAGCAGGACCTCTTCCTCTGGTTCCTTGTTTCTCTCCTTCAGAAAGAATGAGGCTTCTCAGAGGATAGAGCTCACTCTGGTAGGACTGCACGTCTATCACCGTCTTGCTCTGAACAGAGCTTATATAGAGAGAGAGGGCCCGTCTGTCTGTGTTTGTCTCAATGAGATTAGCAAAATGAGGCTAGCACGCACTTGGACATGCTAGCTATGACGACAGTGGCAACTGAGGGATGCGGGGTTAAGATGTTGTGACGGATGACATCCTTGTATAACCTGGCATGTGTACTGCAAAGCCGGAAAGAGCTATAAAGTCTAGTCACACAGGTCAGAGGTGACCCAGTTATCAGAACAAAAAGAAAACTAAAAAAAAGTCTAATTTTGAATATATTTTTATTTGAATAAGTTTTAAAATTTGATTTATTCCTGTGATGACAGTGCTGAATTTTCAGCAGCCATAACTTCAGTATCATATGATCCTTCAGAAATCATTCCAAAATGCTGATTTGGTGCTCAAGAAACATTTATTATTATCAATGTTGATAACAGTTAATATATTTGTATTTATATATGAGGCTTTACTGTCACTCAAACATTAATGTAATGCAATAAATGCAATAGAAAGGGATATTTTTCATTCTGACTCTAGGCTTATGGATGCCAGTGAAGATCCTAGAAACAAAAACAGTATTTCGCAGATGTTTCTGCCACCATTGTCTCACTTACTCACCTAGTTAAATATCTGTTTGTTGCTACACTTCAAAATGAACCAGTCTGGAGTTTTGCCTCAGGGTAGAGAACATAATAAACAGTGGACAGCAGAATATTGTCTTTCCCAACACAATACTATAGTCCCTTCAACCACACAATATTTTATCTGTCTGGGGACACTGGGGACTGACAAATCTTATGTTTTATGAGGACCTGTTAAATAAATAGGCCTGACTCAGTGGCAGATCATTTAGCATGTTTAAATTAAATTGCTTTTCCGAGCACTTCTGACTGGCAGATATTCGCTCCACCTCTTTGCAGGATTGCCTCTCATCTTCTGAATGGATATTCAGTCCTGATCCATAAACCGTAAACTGCGATATTAAAGCTGCAGTGAGCCTTTAGTCTTAGGATATGCTGCATTTACTGCTAAAACAAGATGATTAGATATTTTATTTTGTTCTTTTCAGCTGCTACTGTATAATACCATCATCACACCTGCTGTGTCTTTCACACCATATTCCAGCTGGTGTAAAGACATATCTCCGCGAGAAACGGCAGGGTTGACATTTCCAAACACTGTAACACAATGGGACGCAATAAAAAAATTATTCTCTGTCTGAGCCAACCCGGATGCATGGGATCCTATAATGGCATCCAAGTCTGTTGCGAGTTGCTTTGTGTTGCAGATCAGCAAAAACAAACGTGGTGCAGTCTAGACGATGCATACATAAAGTCGTTCTTCCTTGACGTCATGGATAAGCCATCGAATCAGTTTAAATGGATCATAGTAATAGTGCACTGCAGGTAGGTATATCAAACAATCACTGAAACAAGCACACATACTTTAATAAATATCTTTATAGACATTTTTCTAGTCACACTGATAGTCACAGTGGATTGTCACATTGATGACCCAAAGTAGCTAATTGAATAGAAAAACAAAATGCAAATGAGGCACTGGTTTGGGTAAATGATGTTAAAGCTTAGATGTCATGATCCAAACAAGCTGTGAGATCAGCGAGGAGCTGCTGACGTTCTGATGTTAAGATAATTAGCCGATAAGAGGCTAAACCACAGACTCCCCATAATGAGCTGAGGAAGACCGTTGACCCAGAGTCACGGTCACGGTCAACACTGTTTGTGGTGCAGTAATATACTTCTCGGGGAGTGTACTGATGGCATGCGAAGAAAGAATGAGCAGCAGAGAATGTGTAAAAAAAAAAAATATTTTTCGTAAGTAATTATTAATGTGAAGACAAGATAAACTAAAGTACATCATTCAAATAGTTGCTGAAGCTGATTGATCCTGGTTTTCTTGAAATCCTTGACTATAAAACAGCATGACTGAAGATCTCTTTTTTTATAATGAGATATCACAATCAGGGACCTGCTGGTTATTCAGTCATTTTCCTCTCAGGCGCTGAATCTGGGGGCGTCATGTCCTCGGCTGTCTCTGCATGGGCAGAATCTCTGCCAGCCAATACTCAATAAGTGTGCAGACTACTGAAACCTCTTCTGTAAAACAAGAAAGAGAAAGAAATGTTCATCTAGTAAATGTGTTTTCTAAAGTTTTGTTAAGGTTTTATCTTCTGCCTGCATTTGGTTGATAATCTTGGCCAGATCTCTCTTGTAAAAGAGAATAAAAAAAAAAAATTTATATATATATATATATATATATATATATATATATATATATATATATATATATATATATATATATATATATATCTCAGTGGGACCAAATAACGGCTATATAATAAAAATTGCTTTAGTGAAATGCACCATAGCACCTGTATTTTCAAAAATAATTTGTTATTAGGAAGTCTGAGGGAAACCACAAAAAACAAACAAAAAAACAAGAGTAACAGGGTCAGTGACCTGCTGCTGGAAATAATGGTGTATGAATGTAAAATAGAAAAGATAAATGGTATGTCCTGTGGTTGTTGTGGAGACAGAGGCTATGTTTAGGTGTCACCGTGGACACCTGTGCAGAATGTCCTGAATCCGCTGGGTGCGTGTAGCTCCTCATGAAAACACTGATCATCTTGTTAAGGTCTAATCTGTCTTCACGAACGCACGTACACATACATGCATATATACATTAAAGGTCATGCAAAAACACTATGGACACATTCTTTGTAAATGCAGACTTTGTTAAGTCTATAAAGTTAGTCTCCAATTTAATTGAGTGGTATTGTTTTTTTTTAAATGTTTATTAAAGAAGTCTCTTGTGCTCAACAAAGCATCTTGGGAGGTCCAAACACCCACACTCACCTGCAGGTAATGTGCTTGTGTGTCTGAATTCTTGCAGCTGTGATTTTAACTGCCCTTCATTCTTCACCAGTACAGCCCTAAGTCCACACAGCCTAGAGATCTCAGCAGGGGGCAGCGTCCTGCCTGAGAGACGAGAGAACAGAGCCTCTGCTGCAGCGAGGGAGAGAGAGGGGGCGCTTTCTACACCGGACCCTGAAGAGAAAGAATAGCAATATATATACACATTTTTTACATAGTGGTATTAGTGGTAGTGTATATTATACACACAATGTCCTTTATATCCTCATTAATACAGAAATGTCCTTTATATCCTCATTAATACAGAATATATATATATATACATATATATATATATATATATATATATATATATATATATATATATATATATATATAATTTAAGTGTATAGTAAAATGTTATACCAGAGTATTTGAGATCAGAGAGGTAGATCTCCTGTGTTGAACGAAGGAAGTCGAGCACCTCCTCTGAATTTCCATCTCCTCTCTGTGCATACGTGAATTCAACAGCTCTTGCTCGAGGCACCAATCCAAGAGCTTGGACTTTCTCTTTGTGGCGTTTTTTCTTCATCTTCCTCTTTCTGTTCTTGCTGAGCTGCTCTGTGCTGACTGAGCTTCCAGTGTCCCCTTCATCACTGGGATGTGCAGCATCTGTCTGGCCCAGTATAGCGCCCTCCGCTGCAGGGGTGGATACTTCCTCTGTGGTATTGGGTAACACTTTTTTCTTTCTCCTCCTTTTCCTCTTTTTATATAACTCATGGTCATCAGCATCTGAAAAATCCAAAAATGGCTCATTGGTGAGGAGGATTATGGACTTTCTCACAGCATTAGAATTATTACAAAGGGTTTTTAAATCCGACAGACATCAGGCTCCATTCTCTGGAGAAAGAGGTTTAAAGTGGCTGATTTGCCATGAACAGATTTAAATAAATTCACTATAACAACTGAATGACATCAGTTACAGCTTCATTACATTTACATTTTTGCTCTAGGTAGACTCTTTCAAATAAAAATCATCCTACAAGAAACGTATACGTATTATAAGAAGCAATTACCAGAGTGGATAGTGCACACACACACACACCCCTTTGCCCTTTTTAGTAGTTTTCTGCAGGCATTTCAAGCTCCTCAGGACTATACAAACACACTGAGATGTGCTGAGCTATTGATTTTTTTTTCATCTGTATTCAGAGCCGAGGAACTGACCGCACATCTGAGCAACACACCGCAGGAAGCAAAGATTCAGCTCATCAGCATACAGCTCGTACAATGAGACCAGTTCATAATAAAGGAGGGACTAGCGAAGCCTCAATAACATAGACAGTATGTGTTTGTGTGTGTGTCTGTGTGAGAGAGTTGTGAGCAAAGTTATTGCAGCTCTGCAGGTCCATTGAGGTCTATTCACATCAATAGCAACAAAAAGACAGTAGGAGGAGGAAAAAGAGTTTTTTAGTGAAAGAGGAGAGGAGTAAAACATGGACACTAAGCCAAGCACAGAATCTGAATTAAAAGACTCGGAGCTGTGGGATGAATAATCTGTAACAACAAATGTCACCTATTATGAAGAAGGTGCTTGGTTTGGTCATATTTTGGATGCTATTACAATTAGATTTCATACAGGACAAATACAAGTTCGTTTTTGACTAAGGTTGTTAATTCTGAGTTTTTATTCTGGGTGCACAGTGGCTTAATAATATGCTCCACTGAATCAAATGATTTGATCATTTGGATGCACAAAAATATATGCACAAATTAAAATGACCACCCAAAAAAATAAATAAATCACCCAAACTTTAAAAACACAACTGATCAGCTAAATTAATATAAAAGTATTAATTAAAAAAGTAAAATATTAGCTGTCGAATGGCTAATATGTATTTGATTATTTACAGGCATTACTAGGATCACTTCACCACAACTACTGATATCCATTTCCTGCAGGAGAGTTTGATTAAAAGAGAAATAAAAGGAAAGATAATGATGTTTTTCATCTAAAAGATAAAGTGTTTTTATTCAGATACAAAAGCGTTGTTAACAACTCACCGGCTGGGCTGTCCTCGGAGTCAGTGGGATCTGGATTGGATGGTGTGACCAAATCCTCCTCACTATTAATGAGGTAGCCTTCAGGAGGAGGAAGAACAGTGTAGAGCTTTTTACCTTGTACAGCTGTATTCTCCTCATTACCTTAAAGAGAGAGAAGGAAAGAGCAGTCAATTCCCTTTGTTAAAACTTAAGGGGAACACTTCGCCCCAAAAAAGAAAATTGACTGAAAATGCACTCCCCAGGGCATCCAAGATGTAGCTGTGTTTGTTTCTTCCTCAGAACAGATCTGGAGAAATCTAGCATTACTTGCTCACTAATGGGTCGTCTCAAGTGAATAGGTTCTGTCAGAATGAGATTTCAAACAGCTGACAAAAAAAATCTAATAATTCACAAGTAATCACTGCAGAGGATCTTCTGGTGATGTAAATGTATCCAAATCTGTTCCAGTGAAGAAACAAACTAATCTACGACGTGGATGGCCAAAGCGGGAGTAGGGGAGAACATTAGATTTTTTTGGGTGATCGATCAACTATGAAGCACACTCAGTCTTACCTGACTTCTTGTGTGGGATTGACTGAGGTCTTTTTACAGGTGGCACAGGTGCAAGTATACTCTGCTCCTGGGCAGCAGGGTACAGTCTTTGCAGGACCTTGGACTGGAATACTAATATAGAACATCGTTTAAATATAATCTCGTTTATAGTCAAGCCCCTGATGTCAACAAAAATCACGTGCAGGGTTAACTTACAAGCATCTGTAGCACGTCAACATTGTAAACATTTAAATTTACAGTTTTATTCAGTGCCTCCTTCTTACCTTCTTTTCTGAGGGACATATCAGCGGCAGAAATGTATAACCTTTTTCCTCAAGAGCATACACAATTCCATACCATTCTTATAATTACAATATACTTTTGGATAAGGTGTAAACCGTAATAAATGGCAAGACGCAGCTCAGGAGTACCATATTTAATTTATGACTATTTTAATAATTTAGATTTAAAACGTAACGCATATAAGAAAATGAGCAAGAAAATCGCACAAATAAGCCATAAACTGCAAAGAAAATCCCGCCGTGCTGCTGCATAGCGTTGTTACACTTCCGACCTCACCATGATGGCGGCTGAGCGTGCGGCCGCGTCCTCCTGAACTTCGCCATCCAGCGGCGAGGACAAGCGCTACAGCAGCTCCAGGGAGCGCCGCATCTGCTGAGCACATGCACTCTCAAAACTTCGCTGCCATCCTCGCCATGTAGCCGCAAGCTCAAGGAAAACCTAGAATGTCAGCGTGGAAGAAGGTACGTTCAGCAAACTGTGCATGCCTGTTTTTTTAAACGTGCAGAAGAAAACTAAAGTCTACTCTGAGCCTGTGTGCGGCGGCGCGCGGGATGCAGAGCTCGGCATTACATCACTCACCTGCCGAGAGAAGGCGTGACACTTTCACCTGCCGTATTTCAGGTGGATTCAACCAAAACTCCGAACATTTGCTTTTCTAGGTTTAACAGAAATGTAACTTTTATCTTATCTAAGTTTATTTAACAATGTATTTAACATTCTTGAACATTGATCATGACTTGTAAACGACTTCTTTGTTTGTAACTGGCTAGTGCAATTAAAAACGTCTAATAATTATCCATTCTTATTATGCATACAAGATTAAATATGTATATTTAAAACAACTTTTTTATATGCAAACTGTACTGATACAGTTTACAGTCATCCAGTATTAGGTTATATATCCATGGGAAATTTGGGGTGATAAATTCCTCATGTTGCTCTTACTCGATGGGAAAACTATAATTATTACAATTCAAATAAATTTCTTAATTTATCAGAATTGGATGATCTTGTATATTTACCTGTGCATGCAGATTTCCAATGTTATTTTATGTAGATGATGTATTAATTTAAAGTTAATCTTTAAAAACACTAAGACTTTAAATGTGATCTTTTGCAAATCCCAAAATAAATGTACATATTTTTTTATAATTTATGATTTATGAGTTATTGGCCATAACATAATTATTCAGTATCGGGGCTAACCTATTACAGTCAATCAGTGTTGTAAAGAAACATTCACATTTGTTGAGATGACATTCACAGCTCTGTCCAGTTGAGAATTAATGGATGCTGTTGGGTTAACAGTGGAAGGATGTTGCTATATGTGTGTGTGTGTGTGTGTGTGTAGCTTTTGCTGGAAAAGCTTAAGGATTCCAAGATTGCTTACTATCATACCCTGCAAATGTGTGTGTGTGTATGTGTGCGCGTGTGTGTGTGAGTGACTGCAAGAGAGCAAATTTGACAAAATATGCATCCATTATCTAAACCATTCTCTAAAATGACTCTAAAGACGCCCATTTTAAACATATTACATAAGCCAGCAGTCGATGCAGTACAAAGCTTCCCAGATGCAGCTGTCTGTCAATGTAAGTGCAGGGTGCAGCATTCATTTGCAGTTTCAAACACCGGCTCTACAGAAATAACTCAGACTGGCAGATTCAGCTTTCTCTGTATCTTGCACTTATGCTGATAGACAGCACATATAACTGGGGATCTGAAGGGTTCTGTGGTCCATGCTGAGAGTTTATTAAAGCTTCTTATATAGCAGTCTAGCCTGTAAATATCTTTAAACACTGTTTATTCAGTTCGGATACTTGACTTCAAATTGGTTTTGCACAGGTGTGGAATTTTGTTCTAGTTATTTGGGATGCAATCAGTGATGAGCCAATATTAGCATTTGTTCAATTATTTAGTATCAGCAATTTCAGCATTGTAATTCGAGTTTAATGTTGGTTTAGTTGGTCAGTTCTGTTATAATGACCTCTAAACCGTATATTTGACCAACCTTTAATAGCCCATCCCTACTACAGGTTATGATACGGTTCATAATGCAGGTCCCTCTTTTGTTCTATCCCTATAGTTGTCTTGGAAGTGAAGCCTTTTGAATAAAACACTCCATGAGATTGCTTTTATTTTTAGCTCATATCTGGAACCATAAAACATTATGACAGGAGAACTCATGGACATAGAGGCACAAGATGCTTTTCGTGTATCACATGTGTGCTTGTCATCTGTTTGAATGGCAGGTAGTGTTTCTGTGTGTGTGTCTGTAAGCTATGTGTAGTTATAGTTGTTTCTCCCATTCATTATGCAGGCATGTGTTAAGGCTTCTTTGGAAGCTTTGCTGCCTGGCAAGATAAGTAGGAAAATAGCAAGAGAAGAGGATGGCATGAAAATGAAGTTGATAATGCATAATTTCCTCTATTTTTATGTTTAGATTATTTAGTGCATAATCTAACACTTAATTAAAATTAACCTTTAAAAATCGGAATAATTTAAAAACCAATTATTTTTTAAAATTGTAATCTTTTGCACATCTCAGAACATATATCCATTTTAATGCTGAAATTACAATACTGTGTGATGCCTAATTCAATTGAATTGTTTAAAATAAGTCATTTTTGTGTGTTTTATCGTTTATTTATTTGCACGGTATAGTATAAAAAGTTTTGATGGCCATTTATAATTTAATAATATATGTCATAGAATAGAAATACCGTGCTTTTTCATTAATTGAAATAAAATAAAATATACATATTAAACTTAAAAAAAACTTGGCCTTGGCAATTATCTGAAATTAAATTATTTAAAGTACTAAAATGATTAAAACTAAAAATGACATTAAATCTAAATTGAATCTAATGAAAATGACAAAAGTGCAGAATTACTAATATAAACTAATATATATATTAATATATGTAGAAATAATACTAAAAATAACATTGGTGCCTGCCGGGTTTTAAGTAGGTTACAGATAATATAATAATATTTTGGGAAAACAGGTTAATTAAAAAAATATTATTATTAATTTTACATTTACATCATTGGAGTCTGATAATAAAAAAAGAGAAGTAAATTCAGGGTTAAAAATTCTCACCCTTTTTGTAGTTTCTGACCTTTTCATCTCTGACTGTAGGTTAATCTTGCTGTATTTTTTGAGCGTGAAACATTTCACCAGAAAGCACTGTAATTAGTCCCGCTGTCTCAGAGCTCCTCCTTCCCCAATTACTCTGGGAATTAAGAGGTTCCGAAAAAAAACGTGAGTTCTGGAAGCCTAAGATATGCGCACACATGCACGCATAGAGCAACCCCAGAGAGTGTCTGCTTGTGCCGCAGAGTGTTTTTTCTTTTTCCCTGATTGTGACAGTTGGAGCTATTTAGTAATTTAGAGAGCTGCGATTAGACACACACTGATTATATACACACTGATTAAGCACACCGTGAGTGTACACACACTGATTACACAGAGATTTCACACACACTCTATCATGATCCAGCTGCTCCCCTGTGGAAAGAGGGTCAGCTAGGGCAATGATTATTGTACAGACAGATTCTCCATCACACAATATATTTACATTTACACATATAATCTTTTGGCAGATGCTTTTATCCAAAGCAACTTAGAAGCAATGGAAAAACAGAATAGAATAACAATAGAAGCAATCAGACCAGCAAGAGAACAACAACAGTATACAAGTGCCATGACAAGTCTCAGTTAGTCTAGCATAGAGCCCGAAGTGTTTTTTTTTTCTTCAAAAATAGGATAGACAAGAAAAGGTAAGTGCTAGTATAAGTCGGTCAAGTGCTGGCGAAAAAGATCCACCAGCTGTGCACTGTCCAGGGAACCTCTTTGGGATGGCACCACAAGCAGTGTTAATTTTGACACTAAATTTTAATTTAGTTTTAGTCTTAGTCTTTTGACTATAATTCTTTTTAGTTTTAGTCAAGTTTTAGTCATCTGATTTGTTTTAATTTTAGTCTTATTTTAGTCGACTAAAATTGCTTGGTATTTTAGTCGACTAAAATTGCTTGGTATTTTAGTCGACTAAAATTGCTTGGTATTTTAGTCGACTAAAATAAGACTAAAATCAATAACAGATTTACTAGACATTTTTTTGCAGCTGGTATAGGAAACAAACTTAACCAAAATATATAAAACACAAATTCAACTTTATTTCAACACAACTGTGTCTTTATTTCGATTCAAAAGCTTTTATGCAGCAACAAACACTGTCATGATAATGTAAACAATAACTAGCTGCCAATTGACCATCAATAAAAGAAAAATAAGGTTAGGTCCAGGACCTTAAAGCTTACAGCTGAGCTGAACAATAAGTGCATACATTTAAAGTAAATATTTAATAAGTTGGCAGCTAGGTGGATAAAAAAAGTAACAAGATTTTATAAGGTATTCATTTGTCTAGCAATATTGTATGTTTTAAATACTACAATATTGCTAGATTTGTATGTATAATGATAGGATGTGAACATTCATGTTTCACATGACTAATATAGAAATATTTGTGATATTGTCAACAAGTAGAACATTATAAAATATACTAAACATTAGTATTAATCAAATGTATTTATCATGATATTATGTATTAGTATTGTGCTCTCATCTAACTTGAAGAAGGGGCTATTTTACAGTACTTTTCAGTTCGTAATATTTAATGCTACAACATTTAAGCACTGCAGTATTCCACTTTTGCTTAGCTCGATAAACAAAAGAACATCGTTGTGAAATTACATTTGAGAAAATGTCCGGGTGGCTCGTCTGTAAATGTCTTTTCAAATTGGTTGTGTTCTTGCCACGAATGAGCGCTCCGCGTGCTTTACAGTTTGTTTTGTTTTGTTCGTCGTCAAAACGTGAAGTGAGCTGTGGACATTTTGTCGCTCTTTTAGACATCACCTCTTCGAATGCCGTCTTCCCGGGAGCTCATTTAAAAACTGAAGACCTTCGCTTCACGTCTCAATAAGTCAGGCTCTGATCTCTTCTCTAATGCAGTCTCGCCTGTTATGTTTTGCTGGGTCTTTGTTCATTCCTCGCATCTCTCCCGTCTGCTGATTTGATTTTCGTCACAGTCTATTTTCGTCTCGTCCTTTATTCGTTGACGATAATGTCAATCAATTTAGTCATAGTTTTAGTCTCCATCAGTGCCTTCTATTTTAGTTCTCGTTTCGTTTTCGTCCGCAAAAATATATTCGTGACGAAAATAATGACGAAAATATTTAGTCAACGAAATTAACACTGACCACAAGGCGTTGTTCCCTTGAAGAACGCAAGCTTCTGGAGGATGCATAAGTTTGAACTAGTGAGTTTAGGTATATTGGTGCCGTGCCAGTGGTCGTCTTGTAGGCAAGCATCAGTACCTTGAATTTGATGCGAGCAGCTACTGGTAGCCAGTGTAACCGGATGAGGGGAGGAGTACATGAGATTTTTTGGGCTCATTGAAGACAACCCTCACTGCTGCATTCTGGATCAGTTGTAGAGGCTTGATAGTACATGTAAGAAGGCCCGCCAGGAGAGCATTACAGTACTCCAGCCTGAAGAGAACAAGAGCTTGGACAAGAAGTTGGGTGGCTTGCTCTGACAGGAAGGGTCTAATCTTCCTAATGTTGTATTAGGCAAATCTGCAGGACCGGGTCGTTGTAGCAATATGGTCTGTGATGCTTAACTGATGATCTATCACAACTTCTAGGTTTCTGGCTGTCCTGGAAGGACTTATGGTTGACGAACCCAGCTGTATAGAGTAGTTGTGATGAAATGATGGGTTAGCTGGAACCACCAGGAGTTCTGTCTTAGTAAGGTTGAGCTGAAGGTGATGTTCATCCAGCTAGAAATGTCACTCAGACAGGCTGCAATGTGAGCAGCTATCAACGGATCATCTGGTTTGAATGAGAAGTAGAGTTGAGTGTCATCAGCATAGCAGTGATAGTAAAAGCCATGCTTCTGAATGACAGATCCTAATGACGTCATGTAGATGGAGAAGAGAAGTGGTTAAAGTACTGAGCCTTGAGGAACCCCAGTAGCAAGAAGTTGTGACTTAGAAACGTCACCCCTCCAAAACATGCTGAAGGATCTATCAGAGAGGTAGGACTTCAACCACAGGAGTGCAGTTCCAGAGATGCCTATCTTTCTGAGGGTGGACAGTAGAATCTGTTTTTTAACTGTGTCAAAAGCAGCAGACAGATCGAGCAAGATGAGAAATGAGGATTTGGAAGCTGTTCTTCTTTCCACTCGCAGGGCTTCAGTAACTGAGAGCAGGGCAGTCTCAGTTGAGTGGCCGCTTTTGAAGCCAGTATGGTTGGTGTCCAGGAGGTTGTTCTGTACAAGAAACATAGAGAGTTGGTTGAACACAACTCGCTCAAGTGTCTTTGCAATGAATGGAAGAAGGGATACCGGTCTGTAGTTTTCTAGAAGTGCTGGATTTAGAGATGGTTTCTTAAGCAGTGGGCTTACCCAAGCCTGCTTAAATTCTGAGGGAAATGTACCAGAGTGAAGAGAGGTGTTGATAATGTGAGTAAGTGAAGGTATGACTGAAGAAGAAATCGCTTGAAGAGGGTGAGTGAGGATAGGATCAAGTGGACAAGTAGTAGGATGACTGGACAGGATAAGTTTGGAAATGTCCGTCTCTGAGAGTGGAGAGAAGGAGGAGAGAGAGTTTGTATTAGTCGTGATGAAATTTTCATCAGTCAGCGGTGTGGAGAATTGGTCATTGATGGTTCTTGTCTTATTTGTGAAGAAACCTGGAAAAAAAACTACTGTATTTCATATAGTATGAAAAATGGATCACTGAAAAATCATTAAAAAAGAACTTGCATTATTTTATCTCTTTTATGACTTGCACTCATGCATGTTTCTAATGAAATCTGTTGACTGTCTCAAGTGGTTAGATGAGTTTTAATTGGCTTTTTTATTTGCTAAGTGAAACTCCAATGTGTTATCTGAGATGAGAGGGAAGCCCTTGGGTTTATGAGTCTGTTTTCTTTTTTTTCTTCTTCTTTTTTTTTAGTGTTCTCACTTTATCCTGGTCACAATCGACTAAGCAGAACATTGAACGTGACAGTGCACTTTAGTTTGGGCAGAAAAATGAGCTCTTGGTTGCCAGCTCCTCTGTGTCAGTTCCCCTGCACCAGGAGCTCAGGGGAGCGTGGAGGTTCATTAACTCTAAAGAAAACAGTCAATTTCATTTTGTGCCGTGTGATGCCAGTGCAGGTACCCACACGGCACCAAGCTCATTTCTTTATTTCTTGGCTGTTTCTGTGAGAGCTTGGGTTGCTGTGTTAATAAAGTTAACAACATCTTTGATCTTGCTGAGATTTTCTCACTAAAAAAGAGTCTCCATCTCAAACATTTTCAGATCTAATGTACAGAATGCAATAGCAAATCTTTTTTTTATCTGAGGTGTTGAAATCAGGTTTATTTAAGGAATTGATGCATCAGACTGGTGAGAATTTCCAGTGTATCTGCAATATTTTTAATAGTTTTGTCACTTGCTTCTTTCACCACACAAGTCAATTTTTTTTATATTCTTTTATATCAAATTCTCTGTTAAACCTCATGTTGTGATTCAGTGTTATGCATTAAATTAACACTGTAAAATGTTCTGTTAATCATTATAAAATGTATGATATTTTATGCTGCTGTTCATCTATTCATCAAAGAGTCCTGAAGAAAAGTATTACCATTTTCACAAATATATTAAGCAGTACTACTGTTTTCAGCATTGATAATAAGAAGTAATGTTATAAGATCAGCATATTAGAATGATTTATGAAGGATCATGTGACACGGAATACTGCAGTAATGGCTGCTGAAAATTTAGCTTTACAATCACACGAATAAATAACTTTCTTAAATATATTTAAATATAAAACAGTTATTTTAAATTGCAATTTAAAGTGTTGTTTGAAAATGTCTTCTAAAATGAACATTTTTTATCAGGCTGTGTAGGTTCAGTAATTTATAAATAAATAAATAAATAGATTATTTTCATTGCCATTAAAGTGAAATAACTGAACCTTAACATAGAAGCCTGAGAAAAATACAAATTTTAGAAGAAGTTTTTAGATGTCACTTAGAGGATTTTGCATCTGAACTCTTCATTTGTCTATTTTGTTGATCAAATGAATTCAGCCTTGGTGAGCACGGCTTCTTTTAAAAACATAAAAAATATGATACCAAACTTTTGAATAATTAAAAAAATTACAAATTATAAAATTATAAATAAACAGAACAGTCAGCAGAATGCAGCAGATCTACTTAAGAGTCTTTCCTCTTTGTGAACCAGTGCAAGGCCGTGTTGCTCAATATCAGCAGGACTCCTGTGTGTCCTTGTGCACAAACTGGTCAGCAGTTTCTCTCTGATTGGCTGCTTTGAGTTTAATTTGACTTTTGAGCTTTAGTTCAGGATGCAGTGTGTGATGATGTCTGTTCTGTGCAGGGGAACCTTGGAATTGCTCTTGCGTGAAATTTCTCTCTCTCTCCTTACCTCTTGATTTCAATTTCAGTTCTCTCTCTCCCTCACTCTCTGATGGCTCATCTGAATTGTAGGCGCAGGTTCCACAGCTTGATTAGCATTCTGAGGATGTAGTCTTGAGGATGCAGACTTTGGATTGAGAGCTACAGTACAGCTCTAAAATTAAGTCTTGAGCAAATGCTGAACTCATTCGAGTGTACCTGAGATTCTGTTTCAATAGATTTAAGAGTGACATGGTTTTATTGCACTATAATTCGTCTACACTAATGACATAATTAAAATCGCCTTTTTTATATAGCATGTTAAAGCTTTTCAAAGCAGCTTTACAGTGTTAAACAGGAAGGTCTTTAGTAAATGTCTGGATTATTTTATAAAACTAATTTAGTTGCTATTTAGTTAGGAGACCTTGTGAAATTATCATTGTTCCTTGTAACTTTTTTTTTTTTTGCACATTATTATTTTTTTACTATTACTCTAACTTAATTGAAATGTTAATTGAAGCTACAGCTGTACTTTTACTTTTTAAAACATGGTGAAAAAAACAACAACAAAAAAATCTTTAAATGCAAACACACATTGTATGTAATGGCCCCTCAAGGCCAGTTCACACCAAAGACAAAATAAATAAGGAAATGATAATATGACGTTTTAACAATTGTTCTAATTCTGTGTGAATAAGGACAATTACCAGCCACAACAATAATGACACGGAGGAATTTGAAAAACTGTGTTAGTTGCAACTGCAGCCAAATGCTAATATGAATTGTTTAGACTGTGTTCTAATCAGATTCCTCATTTAGCTTATTTCATAAATGTTAATCTGTTTTCTGTAAGCTTCCTCCAGTGAGCTAAATACATTCATGGAAGAGTGAAACCATTTATTTTGGGAATGAGGGATTGTGACACATTCTTCCCTTTTCTTTCATTTACATTGTGCACACTTAATTTCACTCTCTTTCTCTCTCTTTCCATCACACTCTATCTTTCTAACACTAAACCCAATAGTCCTCTGTCTACTCTATTTTATCTCTGCCAACACACAAGTGATAATTTTCCAGCTGATTGGTTAATAGCCCCTTCTTTTGTGTGCTGTGTAGAGCCTCTGCGCACCTGAATCCTCCAGTTTGAATCATCAGATGCTCAGCATGACCAAAGACTAGACTATTCTATTCTATTCTATTCTATTCTATTCTATTCTATTCTATTCTATTCTATTATATTCTATTATATTATATTCTATTCTGTGTTAAATGAGAATAATGAACTATTTAATGTTAAGGTTCTCTAGTTGTCTACATGCTTTTGTTGGTTTTGTCAGATTTTGAGAATGACTTGTGATAGTTTTGGAGACATCAGTTAGACTGGGTGGAAAATTATAATCAGTTCATTAGTAATTTTCCACTTTATGCTGTAAATGGTTTTGTGAAGTGTAGTACCGATACCACCCGGCCACTAGATGGCAGTGACATTCTAATATGCCTTCGGAGGGTAAATTTGTTCCCCTTGACAATAGATGTGAAATGCAGCTAAATGGAGATTGATTTATGGCTATATATGCTCAATTCAGCATAACTGTAAAATATGAGCAATGAAAAAAAAGGCTCAGAGTCTGAAGGATAGCACATAAAATCTCATCTTCAGAACTTTTCAAAGTCGTATACTGTTTCTGTTTAGAGAGCAAAATGTAAACTTTCAGTGCAGACCTTGAGCCAAAACACATCACCAAACACCACATGTACTATATGGGCTACAGTATTGGGACACCAAAAACAGAAAAAGCCACTTCCAAATCTGGCAACAAAGATGGAAACATAGCACATGCATTTAAAAAGTGTATTTCCATCTCTGTTGCAACAGTTTTGGAAGTCTCTAAAGTCATTGGTGTTAGGTGATGAGTTTTTGGCTCAAGGTCTGCATTTAAAGTCACACCAGAGGTGTTCAGATCAGGACTGGGCTTTGTACAGACCAGTCAAATTCTTCCATACGGACTCAGTCAATCATTTCTTTTTGAACCTTGCCTTATACACAGAGGCACTGTCATGTTAGAATAGAAAAGAGTCCTTTCCAAACTGTTGCTATACAACTAAAAGCACACAATTCCCTAGAATATCATTATATGCTTAAACATTAGTAATTTCCATGAGTACAAATCTTAGTAGTTAAACTAGTTTATCAGAAGGGGATGTTCCAATATTTTTGGCAATATAGTGTTTATCGGCAACCAAAATCAAATGTTGTTATATGCTCATATTGATACTTTCATACTTCATCTGCATATATTGATTACATAGCACACTGTTTCTTCAGTACTGTTTTATGGTGGCCTTGAAGACATGCAATTACCATGTGAACTTCCAGAAACACAAGTCAGAGAGAAGACTGGATTTATGAAGGAATTATGGAACAAAGGCATGGTCGAGTTACATCTGATTCAGCATGAATGAGAAGTTTATCCCTGTACTCAACTCTAATACACACTTTCCTGATCTCATGGACGTGCTGATGGTGTCGGATTTGAGCATTTTGTGTGTAAAGAAGTCTCTGTTTTCTGTCAGAGAACAAATTTGTGTTCTAATCTCCTGTTTTGGCTTCTTTCTCCCGCTAACACGTAAAGAGATTCTCAGTATAACATTTTTCACCCACACTGCCGTTCCTGCCTCGTTCATACACACAGCCGGGAAACCTGGGGGCCAATTAACGCTTTCCAAACCTGACAGCCCCTGCCTGTAATTAATGGCTGTTTAGACTGCACGCGCATTCATGCATGCTTGTTCTCATTTTCTTTTTTATTTCTTCGTTTCTCTTCCTCCTCCCCTGATGCCTCTATCTTTCTCCCTACCTGACAGGTGCTGCTGAGCATACTGCAACAACGCTGCTGTATCCTCCCAGACAGGAACACAGGTAAAACCACACACCTGTCATTCAAATGCAACAGTATGTTTTGATCTGGAGCCTGAGCCGTTTTGGTGTGTCTACAGGAAGAGATGCTGATCTTTGAGTTTGTGTGTGTTAGACAAGCCCGTACACATTGTTTTTGGTCTAACGTGATTGATTGAGCAGGTAGAAAATTTGATAATAATAGATTTACTGAGGTACTCACTGTGCATCTGCTCCAGAGAGTCTGACTGTGTTAGTATCAATATGATGTAGATCCAGCTTCACATATTTGTTCTCAAAATAGAACAAAACATTTCTTTTGGGATTAATAATCAACATTTGGAGCAAAACCTGGAACAAATATTGATTTTGAATAAAGGTTTACCGTAGGGAAAGAATGGATTTGATGACTGAGTGTGTTTGGATTGTACCTGAGCTTCTTGCACTTACAGTTTCCTCCATTTAATGGTAACCAATTACACTCATTTTAGATAATTAAGTCAAGCATTTGTGAATGTACTTGGCAGCACAACGGATGAACTAGAGGACTTTAAAAGCTAAAATGGAATGCATTTGTTTCCTCTAAAAATAGTGATGCAATTTACATACGACAAGGTAACATTATGCTTTTTTTCCTTCATATATTTCATGGCGGATGGAATATATGTATGCATTTATACATTAAGCCATTTATTGTCTATCTATCTATCTATCTATCTATCTATCTATCTATCTATCTATCTATCTATCTATCTATCTATCTATCTATCTATCTATCTATCTATCTATCTATCTATCTGTTTGTCTGTCTGTCTGTCTGTCTGTCTGTCTATGTCTATATATAATGTTATTGCAATGTTATCTCAATTCAGATTTTTAGTTTATATCCTATATCTATATTTTGGGTTTATAAATTTAATTAAATTAAATGTATGTATTTAGCAGATGCTTTTATCCAAAGCGACTTACAGTGCATTCAGGCTATCAATTTTTACCTATCATGTGTTCCCGGGGAATCGAACTCTCAACCTTACGCTTGATAAAGCAATGCTCTACCAACTGAGCTACAGGAACACTCATTTTTCATTTTTAATTCATTTTATTTTAGAATTGCAAGATATAAACTCGAATTTACAAGACATAAACCCACAATTCTAAGAAAAAAAACATACAAACATGATACATAAGCTCACAAAACTCACTTTTCCTCACAAAAGGGTGATATTTAAGTTAAACGTTTTTTTGTTCATTTTTAATGTTTGTGTATGTTTCACGTGTAATGTTAGTGTGTGGGTTAGTCTAAAGGATTTATAAGTTGTATGAATAAATATGTTATTCATATTTAATTGTATATAAAATACACGTATATAACAAAATAAATTAATAGTATAATAATAAGTGTATAAAATATTGATGAAAATATGCTAAAACACACACAAACACATTTGTATAGGTATGTATGTTTATATATATGTATGTATGTTAAAGTATCTAAAAATCTGAATTCCCAGCTGCTCCACAGGCATTCTTAAATGCAAAGGAAATTAAGAAAATAAAGAAAATGATCAGGGGATCACTTATATTAAAGTCTGAGGATCACAATCTCCTACTCTAACACAATCATGACAAGGACAGAAGATGCATTAATGCAGCTTCATCATAATCCACAGTGCGGATGATCACATTACCATTGTTATTCTCGTAAAGATTAAGTATCCTGATAAATATGAAACATTCCTTTGCTCATTAAGCATTCCTGTATTGTGTGTGCAGATGACTATGACAGCAAGGGCATTTGTCAAAACACAGCCTGATAAACAAGCATGCATAATTTTTTACATAATATGCCAAGTGGATTTCTCTGCTCTTCCTCTTGCACAACCTGTAAATTGGCAGAATGAGTTTACAGACTGACCCAGAGGTGCGTGTTTTAATTAGATAATTGAAGATGATGATGCCAGGTGCTATATTGATTTAAAAAAAAAATTCATGACAGTTAGAACATCAGGTTTAGCATTATACGAGTCTTAAAAATGCAAAAAAAAAAAATACTGACCATTGCATCCATTGGACATTTGTATTAAACCGTGGTTCTAAGTTTGGAAGTTGGTAGTTTTTATTCCCAGTGGCTGTAGAGTCTGAATGAATTGGTAGTATTTGCACCAGTGCTGTGACCATGGTTTCATCCTGTTTCTATGGAGACAATGCAGATCATGTCAGTATAGGTTCACTAACAACGCCTACCATCATTTTATATCCATCCGAAAGCCATTTCACCTAATGCATCAAAGGCATTCACAGGCATCGGCTGATTTACATTTTAAATTGCAGGATTGCCTTTGCTTTAAAGCTGAGTTGAAACTCCAGATATTGAAGGTGGCCACCACAGAACTTCCCCTCATTATGCAAATTGGTGTCACTGATTTTCCTCTCTCTCAGCTTTGTATAGACCTGTTGTAAGGCAGAAAGCAGCATCTGTGAGTACAAAGAGACTGGCTGTTCTCCATCTCTGCGATATGAAGTGAGTGGCAGATGTTGGCTATATGTAGCAGCTTTTGATAACGAGCAAGAAAACACATTTGCTTCTGGCAACGAGCTAACAATTCAGAAATAACACAAATTCAAGACTCCGTGAGTAAGATTGAGTTATAAATGTGCTTTTAAAGCTTTTGAGAGTAAAGAAAAAATGGAGCACGGAAAGGTTTTTCCTCTGAGCGTGACAGCTAACAACAGCCACCCACACGACTCTTCTCGTTCTGCAACCACAGCGGATGATTGTGATAGTCAGCTACAGTATCATGTCATGAGGAGTGACATAAACACTTTACACCAGTGGTGTGTGATGGACTTCTGAATTGAAGAGGCAAAGCCCTCTTTTTTCAGTGTAAATTCATATTTCAGTTCCATTGATGTTAACAGTTTTTGTGTTAAAAGCTTATAGAGTACCATTTACTTGACACTTTTACTTACCTGACACTTTTTTTGCATGTCTATATAAAATGATAATTACTGCTAGTATAAATTGTACGTTTTTCAGTTTAAGTTAATTTTATAAGATACAATACTTTTTTATTGTTTTAGTTAACTATAATAACCTTTATGACCATTAAGTTAAGCTTAGTTGAGCAATAAAAAAATAATTTATAGACTACTCTGTGTCAAGTTTTATTATAATTGTTTTGTTTTATATTTGTTTTATTTTTATGTTTTGTTTGCATATTTTTTTTTTTAGACAAAACCCATCTGCTTTACACACAGCTTAAGAGACTTATTTCTGGCTGTTTGACCCCATCATAGTCTCATTTGTTATTGAAATAAATGCGCTGTTTGCCTGAGGCTCTCTTTGCCCTCAGACTAGTCGACGGTTCAAGTTGCATCCATGTATGCGTGTGCCATACTCGGCTCTTAATAACCATGTTAATATTTTAGCATTGTGTTTCCATATTTTACTTTCCACTGCTTTAAATTCGGGTGGTTTGTAAGAAGTCAAGCTAAATTTCTTTAGTACATTAAGCGACAGAGGCTCTTCAATAACAATTTTAGGGCCCGAGCACCGGTGGAGCGAGGACCGTCTTGTAATTGCTCCGTTTATTTTATTTGTTCTTGTGAATGACTTCCTTATAAATGCTAATGTTTTGATTAGTCTGCAGAAGTGCAAAGTTTTTTGGAATTGCTGATGTTCCACAAAACTTTTCATGTGGCCCTGCTTTGCATTCTTAGAAGAGCGTTTGAATCGATTTTTCAGTCCCTATAGGGATTGTGTGCAATCTCTCTCTCTCTTTCTTTCTGTCTGATATAAAGATTGCAGTCGACAGAGAAAACCCTCCTCTTGCTTCCACTGCCCTCTCTGTCGTGGCTATTCAGATTTTAGGACATCAGTATGTGGTGTTAGTGTTTCATCAGTATGTAGTGGGAGTCCTGCAGGCTAATGAAAAATCTCTCCTGTATATAATGGCCAAGGTCATTGGTTTTTATTGTTTTATTTTTTTTTTGGTTTCCAGAAAATGCGCTCTTAAAATGCATCCAAAGTAGAGCTAAACGATAAAATTTTATGTGTTTGTTGATCTTGCCAGCTTTAAAAATGAAGCATCATTGTGAATAGTGTGATGATATTCTTACACTAATTTTACACATCATTACACAAATTTCAATAACTTTTTCAT
>NC_039259.1:20362152-20402944 GCF_003368295.1 Carassius auratus | reverse complement strand
CCTTTGAAGTTAGCAGAATACTGAGAAATCAAGTTTTGGACACTGGTTCGACTTGTGGTCAGATATTATTAAGTGCTCAGTTAAGTGCAGTAATTCTGTGGGACTTAAGACAGTTGGGCCGTACTGGCTTGGTTTCACGCTGGTAAGTGCTCATAACATCCAAAAATTGTGCCAGTTATTCTCACCTGATCTAAAGTTTCATAGCCAATTGTTTGGTCTTTGAAACCTCTCTGCGTTATGTTTTTAACGTACACTCAAAAAAATTATTTCAGCAACAGCAGAGAATTACAGAATAGAAAAATAAATATGTTCACCTTTCACTGAAGAGCAAATTAAATGAGACATACAATATTTCATGACGCAAGAACTCCACGCTGGATCACGTCTGAACCGTAGCGTCTAGTCATCGGGCTGCGAAGTCTTTGGGCGTGACACCTCTTGCCCTGCTCTGATTGGCCAAGATCAGACTCTTCCACGTGGCTTCGGTTCTCACTTCCTGTCCGCAGCCGGGTCCTAATTTGTGGGGAGGAGGCGGGACTTGTATTAAACGTTTTTAAGGAAGAATTTTGGTCCGCCACGTCATTTCCGTCCGGTCTATCTTTCCCCTTTGGCGTTCTTTCACTCCGTTTAGGGATTCTGAAACTGCCCCAGTTTTTCAGATGCCGCCCATTCGGCACTATTTTTCCCTGATGTTGACATGCGTTCGTCTTCCTCAGTGATCCGTTATATGTGTTTGAAGCAGTGACTACAGAACTAGCAGTGGTTCTGCTGTGAGACAGCAGTAGTCTGTCGTCCATGTTGTCATGCTCAGTCTCGTCCTTCACCGTGTCCTCCATAGACTTCGACTGTCTCAGTTCCCACAGCTTGCTCCTCCTCCTCCTGTCCTCCATGGGGCGCTCACTTTCCTCATCTCTTCTATGAGGCTCACCTCCCATCAGCCTGCCCTCCGAGCGTTTCGCTGTAGCTGATGCTGCAGTCTTACAAGCTCCAGAGCCTGAATCGATGACCCCAGAACTGGGCACACTGTCCATGACCAGGCTCTCCAGTCGGGGCATCTTTGCAGGCTTGTCTGCTTCAGTATGCTTTGAGACTCTAAAAGGGTTGCTCCCTTTCTCATGATTTTTGAACAGCGGTGCCCAGGGCACTGTTCAGGCCGCAGTGACCCTTCAGAGGCTGGGGGGATGTAGGTACAGGAGGTGCCGTCCGAAAGTAAAACATAGCCTCCTCCAAACGTCTAGTAGAAGATATACCTGACCAGAAGAGAAGGCAACAGTTAAAAAAAAGCTAAAAACAGACTAGACAGATCATTTATTCATCAAGTGCATGCAGATTGTGTGATACTAACCAGCGACGCGTCCCTGTTCGAGCAGCCTGACGTGGTGATGAAAGATCTGCTCCTGCACTCGGCACAAGCTTCGTTTAATTCTCTCCCGACGACTGACCATGTATGTCAAATTACGCACCTGAACACACATATATGTAGGGGAGAGATACTAAATAAAAAATAAATGTCATTTCCTCAACCTCATTCATTCATTTTGAGAACAAAAATCAACATACGCCTAATATTTTCTCATCTTTGGCACGCAAGAACCAATGTGGGTGTGTTCTTGCATGACAAGCAAGCATGACTGAGCTTTCGTTCACCATATTTGATTTGGCTCTATGCAGGTACAATGCATAGGTACAGGTACAGGTATATGAACAAAGGCCTAAATAAAGGCTGTTCATTTAAAGTGATCGACTCTTGGTTTCACATAGATAACTTTGACAATGTACCTTACAATTTTCAAACTAATAGTGTGTGATTTGGTTGCATGGAATTTAAAAGAATAATTATATAATTATAAAAATATCGTAATTTGTGTACCGAGGATGAACAGGTTTGAAAGAAACCACAAGAGCATTAATAAATAATAATTTTCAAATCAGCAGTGCCAATACAGCTCATAATAATCTAGAGGCTTAATAACTAATCTGTTTAAATATTGTTACTGTTTTCCAGTGAGAATAAAGTTCAGGTTAGCAATCTAAAACTGTTGTTGCTGGAATTCACAGATAGTTGTCACCAGAATTCCATCTGGTATCTTATTACCAAAATAATTATTCAGATTCTTTCACTACTGACGTCTTCACTCATAGCCTACTATTTGAAAGAAAAATGTTTGTGTGTATTTTCTATTTGGGGTTGGCCTGGCAACATATTTTATGGTCTAATGGGAAAGATACAGCTGTTGAAATGACTGTGGCATGACAAAGCAACACAGAAATGATGACAAATGTTAATTTAAAACCTTGAAAAAACTGAATCCAGTATCTGGATCCTGGGCCCCTGGTTATTTTCAAACTTCACGACAAAAACCCACACTGAACTATGAGCAAATCACTAATTGTTCATTTGAAATCATGAAGAAAAGGCAGAGTTGGGATCCTGCCGTCTAACAGTCCTGAGCTGTGATTGTAACGTAAAGTAATATGGCTACAGAAGAGCTTTGCAAAACTTACCCTCTCTAGATCCTGTCTTAAATGCGTGAAGAGACGGAGTCGCCGCAAAAGAACTTCCTGTTCCCGCCGGGCAAGGCTGTCCTCTTCCTCTTTCTTCGGCATGATGAGCGGCTGGTTAAAATTCACCTTTCTTTTCAATTTCCAGTATTGGAACAGGAAGTCCACAGATTCCAGGGGCAACTTGCAGGTGCTCTGCGACTTCATCAGCGGCGACGAAGCAATAGAACTCGTCCTCCAGCTGCTGGACTCGAAGTTTGCGCTCGCTGAGTCTGGTCTCTTCTGGGTTTTGTGCGAGTCTGGGCTGTGATGAGGATGACGTGTCCACTCCTCGAATTTTTCCTCTCTTTTCACTGGTCTGGACCTTCACTGGCCTGTCATCATCTCCCTCTTCCTCATTCCAGTCCATGCCTGAGTGTTTGGGACAAAAAGACTTAAACTTGACTTCATCCGCCTCTGTGAGGATTGTGTTCATCTTCAGCCCACACTGCAGACCGCAAGTCACGTGGAACGCCACTCGGCAACTTTTGGCAGAACACTAGTGGGATTTAGAAATACAGGATCTCAGGATTAAACACAGAACACGGGGAAAATGGATTATTAATAAATCAAAAATTTCTACATTTAAGTAGCATGGAAAAATAAAAATGCAGTCATCGAAGCCACTGAAGAATGATGTTACTATTGTTACCTAAAAACGATTATTTCTAATCGATACAAATCTACAAAATATAAATATTATACTGTATAATTGGCAGCTAACTGAAATAAAATAAGTACTAAAATTACTAAAACTAAAAATGCAATAAGAGTAAATCAAAGCTCAACAAGAAAAAAAACACTAATTAACAATATTAAAATATTAAAACTTAAAATAACATTACAGATATAAATAAAAATATAAGTAAATTCTAAATATGAACTATATTAATAATAAAAAAACTGAATAAATAACACATAAAAATATAAATAATTTCAAAAGTTTTTTAAAAATACTCTTCATTTTGTGTGTGTAATTTTTTCATTAAGAGAAAATAAACCAAGCATTTTAAATTACTAATGCCATCAAATAATATTATTTTATTCTCCAGAGCTTAAATTGAGAGGAAATGTTAAGGTTTAATATGCACTTTGGACCCTCTGGAAGATTTTAAATATCTGTATGAATAGTATAATAAAACGATGATAAACATCAGCGCTGTGTACCTGAATACAAGCTCCTGTCTTCTCTTTACACAAGCAGCATATTAGAGCCCATCTGTTGCTGGGTATATGAGACACATTAGTGATAGGCTCCATCTTCTCAGGGTTACCAATGCTTACCTAGAGATAAAGAGCACAAACAAAGATTACACACCGCTCTTAACAAAATTAGTGCGGTCAAGTGATTAATCGCATCCAAAATAAAGGTTTTTGTTTACACACACACATATATATATATATATATATATATATATATATATATAATACATACACACTGAATGTGTGTATTTACATATTCATAATAAATATACACAGTACACATACATATATAATGTATAAAAAAAAAAACTTGTATTCTGGATGCGATTAATCGTTTGACAGCAAAAAACAAAATCACTTTATAAGTCTCAGTTTGTGCACGCATCCTTACTTCTGGTATCCAGAGGGCACAGCTGACGTGGACCCACTTGGTGCCACTTCGAGTGGGTTTCATAGCCCCGCCTTTTTTAGGACACAGGTGGCATTTGGGAAAGATGCCCAGCGCACAGGTTCGACAAAGCCAGCTGCCCTCAGGAACCTTCAGTATACCGTAACACGCCTGTGGGGAGGTACATTGTTATATAATTCACATGTGCTCACACATGCATTCAGACACTCACAAACACACACACACACACACCTGATGCACACAGATGTTGCACTTGTCACAGAACACCATTTCATTGCCGTCCTCGCCATCAGGGGACTGACAGACGTCACACACCACATCCTCATCGTACTCGATGCCAAGCCCCTCCTCTGTTTCCATAGCGTGGCTCATGTTGTCATAACAACGGCGCTCAAACTCCTCCATAACCCGCTCCATCGTCAGCTCATCCAGGGGTTGCATGCCTACAAGCAAATCAGTTTGCATCACATGACATTTGTTTCAACAGTGTGAAAGAGTGCATAATGGGTCAAATCAAAACTCCACTCACCCATCTTGCTGAACTCCTCGTTAGCGATCTGCAGCCAAACGACGTCCTCCTCATTCAGATCATAACGACACATGCCATCCGCCAGCGTCTGAATACCCACGTACCCCAGCATCGATGACTCAGATGAGCGAATCAGCTTCTTCGGTTTGATGAACAGAGGAGCGGGGCATTTCTCAGCTACAGTGCTGCAGGAAAAATTCAAACAGGAATAAATCAAGTGCAACCATCAAATAAGAATAGTTTGACAGGTAAAAAAAGCCTCATACCGCACAGTACACTCCGGAATGGTGTCGGGACTAACAGGAACTTGAACCCCTTTCTCCCACTCCTGCCGCCAAGGATCGGCCAGCTCATAATAATCCTCTGGATTCAGCTGGTATGAATCATGCAGCTTCATAGCAGTGATCAGGTCTGTCCTGAACACCTGGAGGAGATGGGAATGTGATATCAGAATATGCATGAAAATACAAACATTCTCATCTCTGTCTGTTGAGGTCGTATGTGAGGCCATATTGAGTGCATGGCAGTTCTGTGTACCTCTGAGGGTCTTTTTCCATTCTGTTTCCTGTGCTTGGAGTGCTGAGACCAGGAAGTGGAGTTACCTCAAAGAGACAGAAAAACATGCATGTAATGGCTTGTGCTGAAGATTCTGAGAAAGAGGGATAACTTGTGTTTTAGCAGCAACATTAGTCATATTAGTTTGAAAAAAAAAAAAGGCTGGTATTAGATTCGCATAAGGAGAGGGCTTGTTTTGCTCCTATAAATAAAGAGCTGAATATTAAAAGCAGCATAATGGGAATTGTGAGCGCCTTTTCTCCTGTACTGCATTGAGTGAAACGGCATCTAAAATGAAAAGATAAATAAATAAATAAAAAGTTTTAAAATTACTGTGAACTCATACGAGTGACAGATTGTTGTCCCATCTCGGCACACAGCGTCAGATTATATTAAGAAGGAGAGGAGGTTTTTGATGAAAGATGACAAGAGAACATGAATGAAATAAAAATAAAATGATGTGGATGGATAATTTACAATTACATTGCATTTAATAATTATCCATTTTCATTTCATGGTAACTTTAGTAATATGCAACTTCAGTATTACCAGAAGGTTCATTAATATAGATGACTCGAAGCAAGTTGGTACTAGAAAATAAAAGTGTCTGTCTACTTACTTCCATTATCTGAGTCCTCACTGGTGCTCGGGACACGGCTTCGCTTCATCATCAGTTAACCGTGGCCTTCAAGTGAAGCAGAAATCTGCAGAGGTTGATCAAACATTAACAGAACATTCCTGAAAACCGATCCTGCAGAGATGACTACTGAGAGCGCTTATAAGTAGGTTATTTTCCTCTAGATACTAAATATATGTCATGTGTATATACAATTAATTTTCAATTAAATTATACTCAATTAAAATTTGATTTGATTAAATTTGATTAAACCATCCAATCCATCGTGTTGCAAAAAAGCAAACTTTCACATTTCTGAGCAATGCTCACATGCCTGAAAAGTCATAAAACTTATGAATAAACAATCCTTGTATAATGCACTTTACAGTTTTAACTGTTAAGATCTACCAAACTTAATAAGTTTAACGAAAATCATAAGGTAAAGATACATTTAAAGACACAACTTCAAAATCTTACAACTATCTGCTAATTTCAACTGCATTAGAATAAAATAAAACAAACCAATAATTCTGCCTAAAACACAGCATCCATCACCCTATGTAAACAGCAGCTCTTTTTTTATAATACTTTATTAATTAAATGCCACAAGAACATGAAGTATTAAACATTCACATGATCAAATTAACATTAGCTGCCAGAGAAAAAAAGAAAGAGGGATTTTTTTTTCAAGAGACTTATATATTTTAAGGTCATTTATAAAATGTGCAAAATTTGGTTAACATTGAGCCCACTTCTTTTTATGTAAATTGACTTTTCCTAAAAAAAATAAACAAATGTATTATGCGTTTGTTTTTTTACAATTCAAATGTTTGTTTTCTGATAAATAAATAAAAAAATCCAATTTCTATCATACACTCGATTTTTATGTTAATATAGAATTCCAAAATAATCTTGAGTAAATACAATGAAATAAAGATGCAAAATAGTTTCTTTTTCTTGACCACAAAATTCACAGGTATACGAAATATTAAGCTTAAATCTTTCCAAAACATGCTCGGGTTAGCAGGATAAATTCTATGAAATATTTTGCAGGACACTTCCTCAATTTTGTTTCAGACACAAAACATATTTGGAAGTTACCATGCTTTAACCCAAGAGATATGACCAAATAAAGAAGACCAAAACAAATCTTGCTGCAGGTAAGGACACAGAACAAACAGCATTCCTTATAATCTTATTGCTACATTGTTGTTTTAAAACATCAACATTTTCAATGAAAGGATTAACCATGCTGATTTCTTCTGAGATATAGATATTGTTTAAAAGTAACATCACACTCCTTGGAATTGCGTCAAAAACAATAGCAAGTTTTCTTGGATTAACTGCTTATTGGAATTTCCCATGGCAACAAGTACCCACGTGAATTAACAAACTGTCTCGCTAAAAACAGAATAACTTCCTCAAACCAAGTATGATAGAATAAATATTTGTTTTTAAATAATATGTCCTTGTTATTCCATATGAAATAGTTGTGGGCTGAGTAAACAGCAGCTCGCGCAGTGTGTGACGCTACTGACAGACCACGCCCCTTGACGTTACATAGCTGTCCATTTCAATGCCTCTTAGAAATTGAAAACACAAATATTATTATTATTTTCCCCACTGAATCCAAATTAATTTCCTAGTTTTTTTTTTAAATACAAAAACTCTGCTGCACTTTCTTATATTTAAACTACAACTTATAGTACCAAGAAGTATGTCACTACATTCGTCGATCAGAAAACTATTTTTTTTATCGCACATATAACGTTACATACATTTTGCAGATTTAACTTCTAACGCAAAACCCAAATAAAAGTTTAATATTTTCCAATGTTTTTTCCCAACATCATGGCAGAGTTGAATCCGGACCAACCACGGAAAAATATTCTAACAAACCTCTGAAACATAACCGAAATTCATATAAAACTGCAAAACACGGGCATGCATTTGATGCTGTTTGCTGGTTCAACACTACAACTTTTAGGTTAAATACAGTAAGCTGCACAATCAGGCCAGGACGCGCGCGCCTAACTTGCGAAATGACGCTTGGACACAAGCGCGCGCACGCGCACGGCCAACAGCTACGTGACTGAAAGAAACTACCAAATTACAAACCAAACCACACCATGAGCTTAAATAAATTATTACAGAGGCCAAATGCATGTAAACATATATTTAGAGCAGCGTCTGCTGCTACTCAACTTAATCTTTTGGCGCCATTTTAATGACGTGTTACATTGGCACCGGACCATCTGCATGAAGAGCTCGCGGAAATCCTGGAAAACACTTGTACGTCCCTGTGCCTGTCAAACATGTGTGCTACAACACAGCAAGAACATGTAGTGTACCTACGTTAAAAGGTCTTGCTGCTCCTGCGCTGGCGTTCCTATGTGACGCTTGCTCAGAGTTTGAGTCCAGTCCAGTCCTCTCCTCTCCTCTCCTCCACCCCACACACACAAACACATGCAGGTTACGTATGCGCTGCTATATCCCGCGTCCGCCTGCAGATGGCGCTAGTTCCCACGCAAGACACCATAGGATTAGCGTCAGGACTCCATTTCAGCTGTTTCATAATATCCTCATCTGTTTTAGAGATGATGACAGGGATTTTTTTTTTTTTTTGTAAATCGCAGGTTTAAAACTACTCATTATTGCATATTATGAATCAATAGAAAACCTCTGTTAAATGAAGAAATATTTAATGCATCACTATTAATCAGAACTAGGTTAAAATATGGCCTTGGAACACAAAACCAGTCATAAGAGTAGTAAAAAAAAATTTTTAAATTGAGATTTATACATAATTTGGAAGCTGAATAAATAAGGTTCCCCTTGAGGACTGATAGGATAAGACAATATTTGAAATTGAAATTTGACATTTTGTTCTTAGCAATGCACATTACTAATCAGAAATTAGGTTTTGATATATTTACAGTAGGAAATTTACAAAATATATTTATGGAACATGATCTTTACTTAATATCCTAATGATTTTTGGCATAAAAGTAAAATAATTTTGACCCATACAATGATACAATGTATTGTAGGCTATTGCTACAAATATACCCGTGCTACTTATTACTGGTTTTGTGGTGCAGGGTAACATATTTAATATTTTAAACATCAGTCCAGTTACGAGAGTAACGGAAATCTTCCTGTAAGGTACAGAATACAAAAACTGCAAACCATATGGGATCAATGCACAACAAAATAATTTCCTTTTATTTTTTTTCCTCGGTGGACAATTATAAATGTGAGGCAAAAGGTCATGGTGCAAGATTTTTACTAGCAAAAAATACACAAACAAAACATAAAAAAAAAAATCAAAATGCATTATTTTTCAGTAGATGGTTTGTAAATGAATTGTATATGACACAAAAACCATGTTTATAAAATTAAGTAAAGTAAAATAAAACTGAGGCTAGGAATTGATACTTAGACAGACTATTTTTTAGTTAAAAATTTTAGTTTTTTTTTTTACTGTTAATTATAATAAGCACTAGGGGTCACATTTAACCATGTGTCAACACCACAGTGTATAGATATGCAAGACTGGATAGAGGGCGGAGCTTATTTTGACATCACTGGCCAATCCAAAACAGCTCCTCATCCCACCCCTTCTTAGACTACATCTGGTAGGCCTCAGGAGTCAACATCACAAATAACTAAACCTAATTGGTACTAAAACTGTTTTTTGAAGGAACCATAAGGATCACTCTGTGCTCACTCTGTGTTGGAACAACAGATGCCTGACATGTGCATGAACATGATCACTGACGTGTCTGCAGATAAGGCAGAAGGGGTCTGATTACTGACGACGCTTACAACACACTTGTGCATATTCATTTGAGAGCCAAAATAGCATCGTACGATTTTCCGGTCCGACAGACTTGCACGTCTCTGAATCCTGCGTCGGTGAGCAGCCGTGTATAATGAGAGGGTGGATGTTCCTTCCCTTCTGTCTGGACCAACATATTCAGAGAAAACATCTGAACCATAGTTGGACCCCGGCGGTTCTCGAATAACAGTGCCTCTGCGATCAGAACGCCTCCACCTAGACAGAGATGTTTAATGCTGTGAAAACGATCATTTTAGGGCCACCTAATAATTTCTCACCTGATAAAAATCTAATAATAGTTTCTCACCTGGATGACATGCTGTATGAATCTTCTTCAGTAGTTTGAGATTTTTGTCCTCCTTCCAGTCATGAATGATCCGGGCAAGAATGTATAAATCTGCCGGAGGGATTTCTCCCTCAAAAAAGTCCCCTACAAATACAAACATATACCTAACTGTTTTATAGATGAGAAATGACATACTAGAGTTATTAATTTTTAAAATAATTTTTATCTTATTTCATTTAGTTTTCACATCATCAACACTGCCGCTGAAAAGTCTGGGGTTGGTACGATTTTTTATGTTTTTGAAAAAAAGACTTAATGCTCACCATCAAAAAAATACTACAGTGATATTATTAAAATACTATTAAAATGGAAAAAAACATTTTCCATTTTAGTATATTTATAAAATTCAATTTATTCATTTAATGGCAGTATAAATGTTACATAATTTTAATTTTACAATGTCACTTTTAAACAAATTTATGCATAGTTGCTGATTACAATTTTTATTTTGAAAAAAAAAAAAAAAACAACAACAAAAAAAACTTTGCTATGTAGATTTTTTTTGCTTAGTTAATATGCTAACTGGTATCATTTAAAAATGCCTTATAGCATTGAATTTATCAGGACAGTGTTATTGCCATCAAGTGTATAATGTGTTCACGTTTAATTCAGATGGTTTTATGATATAAGAAACTAAAACATTAAAGGTGCAATAGGTGATCATCTAGAAACATTTTCTGTTATACTGGTTGAAATCCCTTCAGATCTCGATAGCAATCATTAAGTTAAGTGATTTACATTTATTTATCTGTATTTATATCATCTGTGAAAGGCGTAGGACCAAGAAATGTATGTCCAATCAAAACGCTTGGTCTGAGCGTTTTAAATAGCTTTCCTGCTATGTATCTGCATACCGTTCGCGCAGTTATTGTAGTACTTTTAAAGTTTTCTTGCTGGTTAATGAAACATGATGTAGCCCAGCGGTTCCCAATTCCAGTGCTTGCGCACCTTATTTGCATGTCATGCTTGGTTAACAAACCCGATTCAGATTCAGCTATGTGAATGAACTTTGTTTCAATCGATATGATCCCTACACCGTGATCATTACTCCCTACTCCCTGAGCAGGGGTTTACTTTACTTCAGAACATAGACTGGAATTGGGAACCGCTGATGTAGCTTATTGTTGTAATGTTGTCTGTGGTATTCAGGGGCCGGATTCACAAAAACTTTTTAAGCAATAAATTAAGAAATTTCTTAAGATAAATTCCACAAAGTTCTTAAGAATGTTCTTAAATGCAATTCTTGAAAAATTCTTAAGTTCTCAAATATATTCTTAAGAACATCTTAATTTGTTTCTTAAAAAAAAAAAAAAAAAAAAAAAAACTCACACTATTGTCTTTTTGCGCTTCCGGTAGATTATAATAATCATAATAAGCATGCACTATAGACTTTATATTTTCGTTGCGACTTTGACTGATGCTCAGCTTCACGTTTTTAATGCCGCCTGTTTTTGAACAGTTACCTTTAAAACAGCATGCCTCACTCAAGCTGCAGCGATATGTTTCATTTATTTTTTTCATAATATCCATAATTGTTTCCATTATGTGAGTCAGCGCTTCTACAGCAATATGCTTCCTGCACATTCATATGCGCTGAATACTGCAAAAGATTATGGATTTCTAAGCTAAAATTAACGGCGTTCAATTAAATCTCCCTATGTGACTCGTTTTAGAGTGGCTAATGAGCAAAAAGCAGCGTCACACACAGGCTAATCATGAGCAGTCATCGCTGTCCCTTCAGAAAACTTGTGCACATCCATAGTTCTTCTATGTATTACATGTAGCTGTTGTTGTAATGCTTAAATTAATTTGAAATAAGCCAATAAATTCATAAAATAATATTTATTGTTTGGGATTTAAGACTGTGAAAAAAGTTGATTTTTAAGAAGATTCTTTTCAAGAATTTGAAGAATTCTTAGGTTTTGTCTTAAGAACAATCTTAAGAAAAAAAGAAGAATATTCTTAAGATGAATTTTTGGGAATACAAAATATTCTTAACTTTTTATCTAAAGTTAAAAAATAAGAAGAAAATTAATTAATAAGAAATTACTTCTTAAGAATGTTTCGTGAATCCAGCCCCTGGTCTGTGAGCATAAATGTGTTCAGGGGGGCGTGGCTTTGGACGGTGATTGCAGGGAGGGTGGGACGTACCCTTTCAGTGCTATCAGGCTAATGTTAGCAATTTCCGAGATCTCCTATTGCACCTTTAATCTAAAACCATTTCTGAGTGTTCTGAGTTTTTCCCAGTTATTTAAGTTTTTATTTACATTTTAGTTAAGAAAACAGTTTTTTATTAAGTTTCTATTTTTAGTTTTCATTAACTATATTAACACAACAAGCTTAAAATTTACTGTGGTCTGGGCAGTAACTAGATTGTTGTTGTTATTGACAAGTTCAGAGGGACAGAGAATGGGTCAAATGCGAACGATGTTACAATGCGTCATTCCGCACCCTCTTGAAAACAGATGGTGTCGTCTTGCTGGGTGAAATGCCGCTGAGCAGTCTGGACCACAGCCGGGAGATCCAGAACCGTGACAGTGGAGGAAGGATACTCTTTAGCCAGCTCTCGCGCTAATGCACCAGAGCAGCCTGCAAGTCAAAAGCAGCAAGCATCTCAAAATAACATGACTTGCGAATCTACAACGTCTTGCATAATTCATTTTAAAAAAAGTTTCTACAACTGTGAGCTTTTTATTTTTAGCTCAAATAACTGTCACAAATAACTAAGAGTCAAAACAACATTTAGACTCACCTCCCAGATCTATGACGGTCTTGAAGCTAGAAAGATCAAATGCTGTCACTATGTCATGACCGTCAATGACCCATGTAGAGTTCATCAGACCCATGAACTTCAGCATCTCCTCTTCTGACCTGAAACAAAACATTGATAGGTTTGAGTTTCAATGGTGTACGGCCAATTTAACGTGTCTTTGCTAAGTAAAAGTATTAATTCCTTTACTATACAAATCTGGAAAACAATACAAAGATTTTGATAACTGATATCCGTATTATTACTTAAAAACATTATGGGTATAAAATTTAATGAATACAATATAAAAAGGATAAAAACGGATATCTTCACAAAATGCCAGAATTACTAGAGCGTGAGATGCGTTCACACACATACACAATCACAAACATACATACAATAACACTAGTCATTCTTTTACATACACACATAATAGTCGGCTCATATATAGCACACACACACACACACCACCCCTCCAGACATGGGAACAGACTGTCATAAAGACTCAAATTTGTATTGGTTTAAAGTCCATGACCTAGAATTACACTGCACCAGAAGCTAAGCGCTTAAGACTGCATCACTGGAGTCAAAGAAAGGACTTTTAATCTAGTGACGTCTAGGGACAACGACAACATTCACTGCTAATGTTATATAAAACTGATCACACAAACCTGTATATGGCAGAGAAGATCTCTTCAGATGGGAGGCCAAACGTTTTCTCATTCTGGTTCTTTCCTTCCCTGTAAGTTTTCAGATATTTTGATTCTACCATTTTTCTTCCTCAATAAAACACAAATCCTGATGTATCTAAAGATCACTACAATGAAACTTAAACTGGCTCACACACTGCGATGCCTACCTAACAGCATCTACAAGATTGTTCCAGAGTGGGTAGATGGTCTGAGAGTTATAAATGATTAAATCATGTAGAGATTTGGGGCTGGTCTTGGCCAGGTATAGATTAGCAACATCTGTACTGCTGTAAAAAGCTAGGAGAGAAGACAAAGAGTACAAGTTTGGAGACTTGGAGGATTATTTTAATAATAATCTAGACACAAGAGATGGATGATTTTATGAACAGAAGCAGATATTTACATTTATCACCTTTACATAATAGAGCAATCAAAGTAACTTTGCGCTATTTGAGGAGGAATATAAAATAGTCAAGCAGCTCACCTGTTCCCTGTACAACCTCCACATCCACAATCTCAATGGCAACCAAAACACCCAGTAAACGCTCTATACCGTCTTCACTGGTGCCAAGCTTCTGTGCCACTTCTACTGCGCTCATGGGCTTTTGGGATTGGAGGAGGAGGTCGAACACCCCTAACTCACAAGCTGAAAATATTGCCTGGAGGAGAGCAGGGATTCAGGATATTCAAATAAAAAATGTCAGTGGGAACTTATGTTATTTATGTGTTTGTCATTTCTTTTAAAGGGTAAATTGACTTAATGCAACTTGTAACTGAATGCATATTCTTGCTTTGATACCTAAAGAAATTTTCAAAAGGTAATGTCTAGTATTTCTTCTTTTTAGGATATTTGAATTAGACAAGACAAAACTTGTTTAATGATATAAAGTATGCTATAGCCACTATATTTCTACAGGAGAACCCAAAGCTAAAGTAATATTGTGTAATAATACTACAGTTAAAAAATAAATTCTGTTTTCAGATACTGTTAAATGTAATTTATTTCTGTGATGGCAAAGCTGGATATTCAGCATCATTACATCAGTGTCACGTGATCCTTCAGAAATCATTCTAATATGCTAATTTGGTGCTCAATAAAACATTTTTTATTATCAATGTTGAAAACTGATTAACATACATTTTTTTTTGGATTCTTTGACAATATAAAGCTTAAAAGGTCTAATTATTTTAAATAGAAATGTACAATATTATACATTTCTTTAGTTGCATTTGACCCGTTTAATGATTCCTTTCCTTGCTGAATAAAAGTATCTTTATTTCTTAAAAAAAAAAAAAAGAAATCAAGACAAATATCTGATATCTGTCACTGAACAGGATTTTTGCAGTGTGATTTTTTATTTTATTTTTGGACTAAAACTACATTCAACATATTTCTCCAGAAGAAACCCTAAGTAAATGGTAGTATAAATTACATCAGCCCATGAACACGATTTAAGGTTAAAATTAATATTAATGTTCAAGTATACTGAAAGGTGTAATATTTGTAAAAAAAAAAAAAGATAAAAAAAAAAGAAAAAAAAGAATATTTTAGATTACATGACTTTTTATATAATTTATTAATTTCCAATTTTAATGACTTTTTGCCACCTGTGTTTTAGAGTAGATTGACTGTGCAAAATTATTTGTGTGAATTATATTATATTATATTATATTATCAAATTCAGTTAATGCAGAATCCTTTCTGGGTTTTCTGGGATAACAAAAGTCCTGAGTCATCTCAGAGTTTGACTCAGTGGCTTTTAATAAGTTATAAGCCTGTCCTGCCAGAGGCAAAATCAGCCCTGGTGAATACAGAGGTAAAAAAACAACAACGTGGACATGCCACAAATAATAAATGTTCTCACATAAAACATTTACTCATAAGGCAACAATAAATATCACGCGTGGTAAACACATTATTAAAACGTTCTGCTAAAGATGCTTTAGGTCGATTCCACATCACAAAGGAAGTATCACAGAAGTACTGATTTATATCAGTTGGTTGATTGATATTCATGCACTCATTTTGATAAACACTCTATTATAGAGACATTAAGGAATTCAGTATGAGTCTCTCATAAAACACACACCTTGGAGATCCTGAATCCATTGAAATATTCCAAAAGCTTAAAAGGATAGTCCAGTTCACTCTGGGATAAATGCTCAGCCATGATGAGAAACGTCCCTCCTGTAAAAGTCAGGCTCGCCATCAGCTTCAACTTATGTGAAAACCAAGTGAATGTGAAATATCAAAGTAGCCAGTATAAGTTAGTGCTGGAAGATCCAAATAATATTGATATTACACTTCAACCACTGAGCCTGTGCAGTACCTTTTCAACAACAACAACAACAACAACAATACTAATAAAAAAAGATACGAAAATAAAAATAGGGTTCATAAAGGCATGTACAGAAAATGCTATAAAACGTATTTTCTGTTCTGCATTCTTTGCTTAAACTCTATTAATGCATTACAAAATATAGACGATTGTGGTACACAAAAGCTGATGTCGTCATCAGCTGCTGGTTCAGACTTACCCAAAATGTAAAAATTTTAAGCAATTCTGCATTTTATATTGACATTACCAGACTGTATGCATTCTCCCTCTCAAATGAGGTTCATCTGAATCTTTGGTCCTCACACTTGCACAGAGCCGGTCACACTGAAAGAATGTATTGTGTAACCAACTACTAAGTCATTCATGTGTTGTTTCCACGGAACATGTACAGATACACACGATGATGATGTGTTGACCACAGTGCTGTAAAAATACTACGAGTTGATCGAAGATATTTCATATAAAGCTGCAAGATTATCGATATATGCAGAGTCTAAAACCTGCTTGCACAACTATGCTTAAGCACTGCAGTGTTTAAGAAAACCAAACTTACCCAACAAAAACTGCCGGTTTGATATGAAATTCCGTTCTACACAATTCTACGGTTAATTCGACTCTGCTCCAACAGTCATCTCGTGCGAAATAAAGCACCGTTCGCGAAATGATATATGAAAGAATCACACTGTGGCGGTGTTCTGTAGCGATGTCCGATTCCTGAACCCAGTTCACAGTTTGAACGACTCATTCACGACCGAATCGGTCAGAGCGGCTCCGAATTGGCAATGTGACTGAAAACCAAGACACACATAAGAGCCTATATATGATTTACTGAAACATTTTAGAGCATGTACTTTGACAGGCCGAAAATCGCCGATATAAAATGTCACGAACGACGCTATGACGTGAAAGAATCGATGGAATTTTTAACCGGTCAGAACGAACTGTTGGAAAGAACCGATTCGCGGAATTGATTCAGATTTCCCATCACTGGTAGCCCTCGGCCTCTGTTAGAGAACCATTGGGGTTTTAGTGACATCTGGCGGTTAATACCGAGCGATTTCAATAATTATGCTGTTATAATGAACAAAACAAAAAGCCCTTAAATAAAATCCTCCACGAAGTGATTTTTAGTGGAAAGGTAGCACTAATAATATAGCATTAGCAGTGGCTATTAGAAATCTCACCTTGACCACAGCAAAGTTCCCTCTTTTTATATACACACGCACAGTGGGTACAGGTATTATTCAGACCCCCTTAAATTTTCACCGTTATTTTGCAGCCATTTGCCAAAATCATTTAAATTCATTCTTTTCCCCTTAATGTACACACAGTGTGACAGTAAAACACAGAATTGACATTTTTGCACTAAAAAAGAAAAACTGAAATATCACATGGTCCTAAGTATTCAGACCCTCGGCTCTGTATTTAGTAGAAGCACCCTTTTGATTGAATACAGTCAGGAGTCTTTTTGGGAAAGATGCAAGTTTTCCACACCTGGATTTGGGGATCCTCTGCCATTCCTCCTTGCAGATCCTCTCCAGTTCTGTCAGGTTGGAAGGTAAACGTTGGTGGACAGACATTTTCAGGTTTCTCCAGAGATGCTCAATTGGGTTTAAGCCAGGGCTCTGGCTGGGCCATTCAAGAACAGTCACGGAGTTAACAAAAGTTATATCAAAGTACAATAGTAAAGTAAGAAAATCAAGGTATATTCAGCTGGTATCAGGCATCAAGGGATACTGTGCTTGTTCAGTATCCCTCGACGCCTGATACCAGCTGAATATACCTTGATTTTGTAACTTTACTATTGTACTTTGATATAACTTTGGTTAACTTTAATAAAACTTGTATTTTATTATTGACAAGTTATGGTCTGCAAGAGTAGTAATTTAAGAGCCGTAAGCAAGAACTGACCACAGAAGTCTACTGAGCAAGTTGTAAGTATTTTTGAAATGCTTATAGTTTTGTCCAGGGTCGACTTTCCTTACCTACCTGAAAATAATAAAGAAACAGGTAAAAGGTGTATAGATAAAGGAGACACCATAAACCAGGGGTGCATTAAAGACTTATTTGTAGATAATTTTGCACATTTAATTATGTGAATTTATAAATTTAAATAAATTTCTATTATAAATTTATTTGGAATTATGCAACAAAACTATCTCCATACTCAAACTGTGGTGTGAAGCTGTAAACTCACAACCGCAATGATTTGAAACAATGGTTTTGTTTGACTACTGATTGTGTAAACTGGGCTTGGAGATGCACACACAGTATTGATACATTACCTTATGTAAATTCTTTTCAGCTCTAACATTTTCGAATGACATTTCACACTGCTAAATCATGCTTGAAAATATATTTAAGACTGCAAATCCGTAAAAATTATCTGGACAAACTATTGCCATTACTTTATAACATTTTTGCCTATTTCCTCCCCTATTCCTTCACACAATCTAAAAAATGCTTTAATATGGAAGTGTAAAATATTAAAACTAGTCCAAAACTGGTAGAATTGCATGATCTATTAAAGTGCATTTAGTAAAAAAATCAACCTAGTGGTTTCTAAACACACTTCAGTGTTTACATTCTCAGCTGCCACTTTTATAGTTCTTTGATTTGAAATAATGCACTTTGTGAGAAACAAAGCTTAAGATGACACAACAGAGGGGCAGAGGATAACAGTAGTTATTAACCAAATGCATTTATTTCTGCAACAACATATTCTGGCCCCCCCCCCAAACCAAGCACGCACACATCCTTGCAAACTCCATTTAAATACATGACGTGAGAGCCAGCATTACCTCACTGTTTGCTGCACATGCTTTAATAAAATGATACACATATTTACAGAATCCACAATTTTTGAATTGCGCCACATCCCCCTTCCCCCCGGCAAAGTCAAAGTATTCTTCCAAACTCATAGTTCCCCTCTCCAGAAGAAAAACTAAATACAACACTTAACGGGTGGATTTGAAAATTACCCACAATTAAAAATAAATTCAGCAGAAAAAAAAAAATAGGGGAAAAAGAGATGGAAACAGAGAAAGAGCAATGGATCTTTTGGCCAGTACAACACAGCAGTGCGTGGAGTTTAATAACAGCGCGGATATGGCAGTAACACTGAAATAGCTCATAAAGTCTATGTACAAGGTCACGATAACGGCGGTCAAACCTCTCGTGTCCGATTTGCTCACAAACATGAGCACGCCTCATTGTACAAACTTTGAGGAAATGGAGGGGAAGATGCCTTAGCTTTCGAAAACCTCCTAATAGTATGTATTTTGGAAAGGGCAGAGCAGAAAAAGTTTTATCTCGCGTTTTCTCATACCTGTATCCTTCTACATCTCTTGACTATTCTGTAGTAAATTAAATGGAAATAAGGCACGATAACTACTCCGTTTCATTAACAGGGAAAGGGAGAGTTCTGTTGACCAATAAACAGACAAGTTGATCCAATTAAACTACCATACTGATCTTCCCTTTGCATCCCAACCAGCCGTTCAGATTTACACAGTAAGAGTTCAAATAAAACAACAGTTCTATGGCAAGAATGCTAATGGTTACCCTCCCCCCACAAACATTTCCCATCCTGAATGTTTTACAATCACATTGTGACAAAAATCGCTACACACTAGTGTTGCACACAATACAAAAACTGCTGAGAGCACCCACGCACCCCAGACCCTCCCAACCTTTGGATTGATTGGCTGATGGCAGACAATCTGGCTTTTGGATTGGTTACAATATCCACTCGACATTTACTCTGATTTAAAACGACAACGTTCTTACAGTCGACTAATAAGCATGAGATTTAAATGCTTGAGAAATGTTTGAGATGTGGATTGTGCTACAATAATTACAACAACAAAAAAACTTAAATGGAAACAAAAAGAATTAAAGAGAACCCAGTTGCGATTTTTAACCTGTTGTGTACTGGACTCCAGGCATCTGCCCGCTCTATGTACATGACTTTTGAGGTCATGAACCGTGAAGACCCAAAATAAATTGAAGTGAATAAAAATGTATGTGTATTCAGTGTTTCCTCCTTTTTATACATCTCTTCACATTGCCAGTCCAAGTCTGAACGCCCAAATGTGCAGGATGCTATAAAAGCCTCAGGTGCGCTCCACTTTCCACTGGACTGTAGGGTAAATGACAGAACTGTATGACTGATGATTTAGGGTGCAGGATTGGTGGTTTACAGTATAGTGTTCGATGGTTTAAATCGAGTGTTTAGGTGGGACAGGAAGCTTGAGGGTCAAGGAGCAGGTATCAAGAACAGACAAGACGAGTACAGGAAACTCTGACAGGCTATTGGTCTGTTTTGGTAAAAGGACAGTCAGAACAGCAGGGGGCTTTCAGACTGATGCGTTTCTCTCTGTGGTGGAGCAGTAGTGGGAACACGGTATTATCGAGGTAAAGGGCAGATTCTGAGGAGTTTAACTATTCTGGATGGTGGCCTTCTCAGTCCTGGGCTTCAGCTGCTGTGGATGTTTCAGCAGATCATTCGTGTTTTTGATGATCCTTCATGTCCTCTTCATCTGTGTACTCAGACGGCTCATCTCCTGGCTTCAACAAACGGCCAACGTAGTCATATTTCTCTGAGAGAGAGGAACAACAATTGGAAAAATGATTAATAAAACTATTTTAATATAAAACTGAATTTTTTATTTCTTGTTCATGCATATTGTGTAGGGCTGGGAAAATAAACCGATGCCTCGCGAATTGAGAAATGATTCAGGATAAATTCTGAGATTTTCCGAAGCATTGGGATTCTTTTTTAGTTTTGAACAGCAGATAGCACTGCATGCTTTAGAAACAGCCATACTCTGCTTGTTTCAAATCCTTACACACACTTGAACCTAAAATAATAATTCATAAAATTCAAAAAGGTTGACGCGAATAACAAAGGTGTTCACGGTGGGCTGTTTACATTAATCTCGTGTCAGTAAAGGATTCTAAGCTGAGGTGAAATTACATGACTCAGCCGAATGCACAAGTGCTCTTTAGCAGTCTTCTTCATGAGCATCTGATTGCGCGGATACAATCTAGATTAAAGCGCCATCTGCTGTTAAAATTTAAGCTCCAAATCGATTCCTAAAGGAATCACGATGCATTCTGAAAATCTAAGAATCAATCCACCAATCGATTCTGCATTGATTTATTGTCCAAGCCCTAATATTGTTCTGCATATTTATCTTGTGCACAAACTTTTGGAAGGACTCTTATTTGGACATTGAACTTTTGTAGTTACAACCAGGGATCAGTTAGCATTAACCAGCTAGTTTCTGTTGATTGTAAAACATAATCTTGCTGCACAGACCATCTTTCTCCATCAGTGTTATTGTTAACTCACCCCTGTTTCACACCGCAAGCGTGAGCGGTGCGTGAGCAGCGCATATTTTTTTCGGCGTCCATGTTAATCAATGAGTGCATTCACACCGGGACTAGGAGCAGCGCGTGAGCGTCAAGCAGGAGCGTCGCATGAACAGCAGTGAAGCGGGGGTTTCGGGATCCGGTCTATTTTTGCTGTGTTGCTCATGCTCAATTAAAGTGAAAGCACACTTTTGATGGAAAAATAAATATGATTTTACACAAAACGTGTTCAAAATGCACAGAATAAGCATGTCAAGAGTTTAAACAACAACGACAATGTCTAGTGTTTTAACAATTATGCCAGAAAAGAAAATTAAGTATAACAAATATGTATTTACCCATTTAAACTTTTTAATTATTAATTTTGGGTGAAAGTAGGGTGTATTGTTATAAAAACAAATGTTGAAAGAATTATACCCATTGCTTGAAATGGTTTTACTTTTTGCCTAACACGCTTTGCAGCCGCTGCTGTGATGCTGTACTTATACACTTCCAGTGTGAATACTCGCGAGAGTCTGCTCGCGCACCGCTCACGCTTGCAGTGTGAAACAGGGGTAAGGGTATATACAGAACTTCTTAAGGTAAATTGAATACCTTTTACTACCTTTTTAATACCTTCAAAATATTTTTTAATATCAGCACGACTTCAAGCTGCAACTGTAGTGGGGTAAATTAATTATCTTTCCAAATGGAATAACATATTGCATCATAATGTAACGAGGTCATTATAACTTAACATCAACACTGGACTCAAAAACTGCCCACAAAGATAAGAATAGAAATAAAGACAGAAGAGGAAGGAGACATCATCTTCACAGATCATTACTCAGTCTGATGTCTAATGTGTGAGCAATCTAAAAAAAGAGGTGTCCGTGAAGTAAGCACAGGTGTTATTAAAATAAATTAAGATGATTCATTTAAGTAAAGCAGAGGGATTAATAAAGATGTCACAGTGGGCCTTTGTCCATAGTTTTGGACAAAGCTTTGCAGAAAACATGGCTTTGCAGGGATTATTGCTTTATTTTTGCTTAGACAACCTTAGCCTATAATTATAGCATTATTAACCTAAAAGTAAATCATGAGCCAAGTGTTGGGCTACATTTGACAGTGATAGATATGACAGGACTGTTTTGTCAAAGTTAGATCATTGGTTCTCCAGCTGTGGCTCATTATTGGTGGTACTCAGGATACGCATAAACATACAATAAAATAATTTAAACAAAATCCCTATAATTTATGTTTGGCTTTATCAGAGCCATGCTAAACCTTCAGATTAAGCATTACAGTAAGTCTATAACACTATGCCCATCACAAGCCATGTCAATATTAGTCACAATGGTGGTACTGGGAAAGCCTAATATTTCCTGAGAGGGTAAAAAGTTTAAGAACCACTGACCTAGATATTGAGTCAATTTTTTATGAGGTGGAGCAGGACCCCGTGGCCTGCCTGCTCGTGGCCTTGACTGGAGCTATTAACCATGAATTTGCATATTTAACAAGTAAGTTAGTCTACTCCAACCTCCTAAATATTATTTAATGAATACAAAAATATATAGGCAATATTAGGGAGGGGAAATGACCTATAAGTACTTCCTGCAATCATCTACAAGTGGTAATTAAATATATATATTTTATTTTTAAATAAGTGTTTGCTTTCCTACATACTAAAACTTTCAGTTTTATACATGGGGGAAGCCTATTAAAGATGAACAAATATTACACATTAAAAATAACTTTCAAATTCGGTAATACTTAAAGCATTGAAGTGCTGGGAAAAGTTGTGTGAAGCATTTAAAATCACTCGAAAACATTAGAGCAATTCTGTCACAAACTGTCCCTGTAGTTTACTGTTAAATCCATGGTCAATGGTGGTGATGTGTTTATTGAAGTGCTCTTCCTGGTTTCCACATCAGTGGCGTTTGTTCTGATATCAGCTTTAACAGAATTATTCGCTGAATTTGAATGCTTCTCACAAGATTTCACAGATATGTTGACTCTGTGGTGAGTTCGACTGCTTTCTTCACTGTATCTCCCAGCGCTGTGTATAACGGTGTTGCAGCTCCAGTTCGAGCAGATAAACGGTCTGCGCAGCCCGAACTAGCAGCGAGGATTTGTTCCGCTTTGTTTATTTATCCAATGTAGCTCTTGTAAATCGGTCCTGATGAGAACGCAAGGACTTTATTGACTGAATGTGAATTGCGATGACGTCACGGGACGCTTCTAAGCCCAGATTCTGCTGATATTTTGAGGCAATTATGAAAATTTGCGATCTTTTGTAAAAATTGGTCCGAAAACTTGCATTTGCCCATGCTTTAACTCCTGAATGGAAGCGAGCTTGCATACATGTTTGGCAGCAAGCCAGCCGGTTACCCAGTTTGTTTCAGCGCGCGTGTGAACAAACACCTCACATGATATCGCTCTTGTCCTAACGTTACTCTCACCATATAAATAAATCCATGCAAATTTTAGAAGAAAGGCCTGCACTGAACACAAGTTTAAAATGTATCTAAAAAAAGATTGGGCTCTAAAATGTAATACCTCGTCAGATGACGTTTATTACTTTTTAATGCCCTTAATTTTGGCTAATTTAATTTACTAACTTTTACAACTATTTACTATTAAAACGCATTTGTTATTTTTTTTATGGGGGGGGGGGGGGGGGTTCTTATAAGGAGTTCATCTGTGGTAGCAACAATGCAAACAAGCAGAGTGAAACATTGTGTGCTTTATCACCAGAGTAACTTATAAGAGGCATTAATCTGTTACATTACATGCCAGATTTTCCCCACAGGCTGTGACGGGGAAGTCAAGCTGTTTATCTCATTTCCTCATCTCACACAGCAACACAAACAGATCTGAGACTGTTCAACATTGAATCAATCAATCTAGATCAGTCAAGAATAAACCTTATTGTATATGGCTATAGGACAAGAGTCACTCTCCCTTAAACATGCAAGTACATTAAGGGCACCACCTCATCTCATCCAAGAATCATTTTTTTTTTAATTCGTAAGTGATATTTGTTTATTAGTGCAGCTACTGAAAAAAAAGCAATAAAAATAAGTATTTTCTTGACTGTTTCATGGTACCAACTTCCCAGACTTTTTTTATCTTATCTTATTTAACTGAGACCATCTGACACATTACTACTGAATAATGGTGCAGGAAACACTGATATATGGCCACTCATTATTTTATAGCTCTCTGATCTAGAGTGAACATGACAATTAAAAAATAAATGTGTAAAATAAATACTTATACTGAAGACAAAGTATTTTTCACAAATAAATTAATGTTTAATAAGGTTTAAAAAATTTAAAATATAATTAAAAAAGGAAGTAAACACTATAACCAACAGGGCATATTTTCCAAATAAAGCCAAGGTAACACTCATTTTACTTGCAGCACACATTGAAAATGAAACAAATATAACAGTGGGTGAATGCATAAAGCGCAGCATAATTTGAAATCAAGTTTAGAGACAGACTTCTATTTGTATTAGACAGAACTGTAAACAGTGACAGTAAACAAGAGAGAGAGAGTGTGAGCTCTGTGTCAAAATAAAAGTCCGGTGCACAGTCAAAATAAAACCTTGAACACATCGGCCAAGCAGAAATTGTCGGAAGATTTCTTTCGCAATTCACAGTGGAATTGTCCTGCTTACCCATGAACTGCATCTCCCATTCTCGAACGCTTTCCATCTGTACAGCATTCAGGTCTGAAAGATCATCGTACTCGTCTCGTAATGCATCCTTCTCCAGGCAGAATGTTGCCAAACCCCGAGAAGCATCACGTCCAGCAAAGATCCCGTAGGGGCCCTCTGGAACAACAGACATACTGTGAGCATAAAGGTCAGAAAGAAAAAAATTTAGGAACTTCTGCACATTACAGATACAATAACCAGAACTGAAAATGCAATACTGCCAGTGATTCATCAGTTATTGTCTGATCTGCAATTCATGACAAATTAAAATAACTAGTATGCATGAAAGCAAAAATATAATTAAACTTTAAATTAAGTTAAAACTCAACTAAATAGCCTTCCTACATTCAAATTTAAAAAATAAAAAGGTAAAGTATGTAAAGTGTTTAAAATAACAGTACTTATGTATTATTCATAATTATAGATAATTAATAATTACTGCTAACTAGGGCTGGGCGATTTACCCGATTTTATCGATTAATTCAAATTTATTGTTTTGCCACAATTTTTTTTTTTTAAATTGAGGAACCGCAATTTTGAATAGAAATATTACCAAATGTTAGTACACTAGACACTATGACATTATGGCGGAGATGACAGAAAAGAACAATCCAACCACATGCTGGCACACATGATTAACCGCTCGCATCTGACACACTCCGTGAAGGACCATAAATTTAGTGCTAGGTGTCATTCACAAAGCGCTTTTGTTTGACAAAGATGTAGCGCGGGCAGTGGAATAGGTTAACATGCAATAAGATGGGAGTGAAATGCTTTTAACTTGGCGCAGTAATATCTTCACTAGAGGGAGCGGGGGCCGGTGAGAGGATTTTTCATGAGTGAAGATATTACTGCGCCAAGACGAAGTGCTTACAAGCACTTGCCATGGTATTCCGCCACACAATATAGTTATCCATTTTACACGCTTAGAAAAGCGCAACGTTTTGTTTTGTGTTACCGTCCTAGGTCGAGTTACACTACGCGAGTAACTGCATTTAAATAGGGAAAACCTGGAGGGTTTTGGTAGCTTCTCTGCTTGGCCCATATTAAATGAATGGGCTAAGCTAAGTGCTTTCAAAGTGTCACCGCACGCCAAAGCGATTATGGGCACACACTGAGACGAGAGAGGTATGTATCAACTCGTCTTAGTTAAGGGAAAAAAAAGTTTAATATGAAAACACGGTGGAGTATCCCTTTAAGAAATTAATTAGTCTAGGCTATATGCCTTACTAATGCTGCTGTTTAAGTTGTCACATTATTGTTTGTGCCTGTTCTGAATGGCTTTTTGTTTCTTTTTTCATTTAGCCTAATGTTGTGTGAGATATGCATAGTGGCACTTCATATTGTTGATAAACTGCTGTTTCAAACATTCTGGGATGTCGAGATTTACAATCGAGATTTACATTTTTTGCGAAATCGCCCAGCCTTACTGCTAACAATATTTTGTATAAATCAGTACTATTATTTTTACTTCTACTACCAGCAGTAGTAAGAGCCCAAATGAAATGCAAAAAAACTCTGCTATGAATCTACTAAAAGAAAACAGTTTTAGAGTCACTGGGTCAGACAATCCCAGACAAGCAGAAAAAAAAATGAAGTGTTGTCTCAAATACAACCAAACAGCTGAGATGAATGGAGCTGCTCACGCAAACCTGAGGAATGCAGGTAAACAAACAGGTACTCGAAAACAGCTGTGAGAGATTCTGTGAACAACACACCACACAGAGTATGGAAAAGAATATTAAAATATACTATGGCTATGTCTACATTAATCTGGAAACATTTGAATAATGCTCTCCGTCCACACTAGCCTTTTCAAGTGTGTTCCAAAAGTTTCTCACCCACACTGAAACATCAGAAAACGTTAAATTCTTTAAACTTACTGTGCATGTGTAAAAGCTCAAACAATGATACAGATGGAACAGACACAGCTTTTATAAAAATGCCTTAGAGGAAAACGTTACATTGCATCCTGAGACAGTAGAATGACACTGACATATTTTAAGATATGTCAGAGAAGCATTTTTTCAGTTGAGACAGCATGCATTTTAGTCTGGGACTAGCTTTAAGCCTTGTCAGTGAAACCGGAGGAATAAGTTTTCATGCAATTTGTCTTGTAGGATCATTTTAGTCACGAAAATCTCATCATTCACCTGACATGTCCAGGTCACGCTCACTCACCATTCATTGTATGTTTGATCTGAAATGCAACTGCCCTCATTTTTTGCCCCAGGACAGCAATATGCAAGTAAATTTCCTGTCATCTTTGCAGGAATGTAATATGAAGAGTGTACAAAGTAACAACAGTGTGAACGTGAATAGCACATAACAGACACAATACCCATATAAACATAGATAGTCTTTTGGTACAAAAGATAAGAAGGAAGATAAGAGGACATCTCTAATACTTGCTACATGTAGAGTTTTACTTCATAACCTCTAACAGGAACTAGAATCCATGATTCATAACAAATGAGACTGTCAAAAGCCTTTCAGATCAGGCCTGATGATGACAAGGCTGCTCTGGCATGTGCAGCTTCTTCTGTTCTCTTTCTTGACAGAGACTGAGCTCTAGTCATTGTTTATTCAGAACAGAAGGCAGTAGAAGGGGCAATTATAAAGCCATCTTTTGATACTTCTTTTTTTAGTTCATCATCTGATCTCCATGTGCAAAAACACACACGCACATACTTTTTTTTTTTCAGTGGTTGAGCAATAATAGTCTTAGAAGAAACAAGCAGAACCAGCCAAACATTGACCAAAAAAGAACAAGCTGCCCTATGGACGAGTGATAAGACACCACGTCTGTCTACAAAGTGCAAACCTATGCTATAGTGTCATCAGGTTATAAATGAATGCAGCAACAGGTAAATAAAGCTGATCACATATTCGTTCTGGGTGAAATGGTGCAAGATGCCATACGGGACTACAGGTGTCTAAATGAATGACAGACAGGTCAGAGTCTGGTCTGCTGCTGACATCACGAACTGAACGCACCACGCTCCCCCCATAAACACCACAGATGGTCAGATAACATCTCTCGTATACAAATATAGCTGAGGGAGATGAGATGCCCAATCAGAGGCTGTAGTTTGAACTCTGAATCAAAACTGGGTATATGCAATCCATGGCTGTGATGACCCTAGTACAGTTTTATGTGCACTCTTTGTTTCACTTCTAACCTTGATTTCCAAATATAGACTCCAGACAGACAAAAGACTGTTGTACTGGCTTTGAGATAAAATATGTTTCAAGTATGCAGTGTAGCAATCAGCTGTTCTGCACAGCCCGTAAACTGCTCTTAAAGTACAGGGGAAAGAAACCAGGGTTTCCCTGCAGGGGAGGGAGGCAGGAATGAGGCTCGGTGCTTGATTTCTTAACCAGGACCACTGCTAAACTTAGCTGACCTAATATTCATCATAGCACATCAAGCTGTTTGCTTCACATGTTTAAAATAAGCCTATTGATTACTGCATGGTTCAGCTCTACCTGTACAGTGCATATCTGATGGGTGTGCCAGCACATGGCTCTCACACCATATGTCCACGTTGCACATGGCTCTCATTCAAAAACACACTGACATGACAGGTTGAAGCCTGGGAAAGAGTTCACCTACGCAAAACAGAGCGGTAGAGAGGTGACTGCAGTTATGAATGAGATAGAAAGGGCCCGTCAAGAGGCTGGAAAACTCTGATAAGAGACTTAAGACCACCCTGTGCATCATCACAGCAGGGGTTTGTGGGAGAAAGAGGCTTTGTGTGACTTTACCCTGACCAGTGTTTACTAGTATTAGCTTTCCTCTGACCAGAGTATATTCTTCTATGGAAAGCGTTTTTTTTAAACTAACCATTATGAGCAATAATGATTAACATGTACGTACTAGAGGTGTAGCTGCTTAAAATTATGCATAATTTCTTATCATTACTAAAACAAGTACATGTAACATGTAAAAAGGACAGCAAAACAAAGTGTGGTCAGTAATCTAACATTAACTGTACCCTTCACTATTTCGTTAGATGTTAGTACTTCATTATTGATTAATATCTATACAATCAGCCACAAGTACTTTTCAACACATATTAGTCAATGCTGGAATACACCACTAGTATCCAGCTGTGACTTGTAACTTTTTCATTATTACTACGTTAACCCATCAAAGACCAGTGTGTATTGCTGGCACTTCCAGTTTTAGCAAAAACATTTTTAAAATAAAATAAGGTTACTTTATTAGGTAAATATCTCCTTGTTACAGTGTTATTACATAAATAAGTACTGTAAAATATTAATAACCACATACACTTACTATATGGTTCTGGTTTGTGGTACGTTTCTTGTAATTAAGCATAATGTACAGTTACTGTAACGTGTAACAGGCCAAATGTGAAATAAAGTGCTAACGTTAATATTAATAAGTTGTTTATTATCCAGTAGTTAACTTACTAGTAACTTATGTATTCCAGCTTGCTTACTGACTACTTAACGTTAGTTAAGTTACCTTCTCCACTGCTCAAGTAAAAAAAAAAAAACTCTGCTAATTGTGGGTGTAAGCCTGAGCCCTGCGCTCTCTTACCACGTCCGTAAAACTTTTTGCCACTGGTCACGTCGAAGACCTTGGTATTGACTGCCATGAGGATGCGCGGGTTCTGCACGCCGTCGTACTCGCTCAGCTGCTGCAGGGTGAAGTCGCGTCTCCTCATCTTGGGAAGCGGCGAGGCCTCATTGCCCCGGCCCGCGTTCGCGCCCGCCCTCCTCCACCACCGCGCGTAAACCACGTAACACGCGGCCAGCAAGAGCACCAGAACGCCGAGATCGAGCAACATGCCGCTTATGCCGAGACCGGCCCCCGGATCCAACTCCTCCGTCGTGCCCTGCCCGCCGCTAGTGTCCGCCGCTGCACTCCTACCGTCCCCATCGTCCGCCATACTGCAACGATAGCACCTTCCCACCGCGCGCGCCCACCCAGCTGCTACTCAGGAGCGCTTCTGATTGGCTGTCTGTTACCGGAACACCGCGTTTGCTCCTGGGATTTGTAGTTTTCAGTCAGAGTGGCGCCTACAAGACCACCGAGCGTATGCGACCAGACAAAGGCTTTAGATAAAGAAAAGGCGCTGATATGATAATCAGTAGCCAACCGCGAAAAATACTGATGTGTGCAGAAAATCTGCTTTTTTAATTAAACTGCAACTCAAAAAAAAAAAACTTCTACTTTCATATATCACACAGACATTAAACAACGAATGTGTATTAAATACAATACTGAATAATATATAATAAATATTTATGATGTGTTAAATATTTGCACGGTCAATAACTTAAAAACTAATAATAAATTCAACAAAGATAACAGTATCTCTTGTTAGCCAGTTATCTTCACAACTCAGAATTTACAATCTTTACTATTGCTAAAGTGCAAAATATGCATTTAAGTCCCTTGAACCCTAACAGTTTAGGTAGGGTATCTGTTATTGTTGAAAAAGTGTCTACAGTAATTGTAGAATAAATGTATTGTTTACAACAGTCCAGCTTTATTGGTGTGTTTGTAAGAGGGTTCCTCATGGTAAACATGGAAATATTAGGGAATTTTTAAAGGGTCTTAAGGCCTGGAAACTCATGAAAAATATTTAGTCAACACACATGCTTTAAATTGTGCTTGACTCTAAAATATTGACTACACTGTTTTTTGTGAGTGCAAACTATTTATTTCTTAAAAAAAAAAATCATTATCCAGGAATCCAAGTAACGGGAAAAGTAATGGAAATAGTTTTGTTCAAAATGTGGATCCCTGTGTAAGATCCAGTAAAACAACACACACGCTGACCTGAATTGAACTCAAGAAATACAATGTATATAATTTTGGGGTTTTATAAACAGATTTTAATGTATTTTATTTTGTATTTTTTTTTTACATTTTACAATATATGAGGAAAGAAAAAAATTAAACCGACATGCATACCAACACACAAGCGCACACAAACAAAAATATCACAATAAAATGAATCAATAAAAATGAACTGATTGAAATTAGAGCACTGCTTTGAATATTTTTTTTTTATGTACAGTTTTCATAAGAAAATATGATACAATCGGGACATCAATTCTGTGTCTGATTAATGATCATAAATGAGAAATAAAACACTGATTTAATGTTATCCGCAAAGATCCAAACTGCAAAATGAAAACATAATGCAAATAAAACTATTCTCTGGGCCACCATGTTTGCAGTCATCTACACTCGATTAAAAAAAAAAGATTAAAATCAATTAAGCTTTCAAAAGAGTAAAACAATAAATTATCTCAAACTCAACTCCAATAGGATTAAAAATTTAAAAGAAAGAATAATTCCTCTCAAAAAGACAACATTTCTTAGAAACTTCAAGTACACAGTTGTTTACCAAATTAAGTCGAAATGATCAAAAGGTCAAAGATGTGTTCTCCTCTACTCTGCACCTAAACTTGAGATCACCACCTCTGCAATGTGAACGGCACAATATTCGTTTAAAAGCAGGAGCATTCTGTAGTTCCTGATGATGTTGTGAACACTTTTTACAATCCCTCGCCACTGATAATCTACATAGCTCTCCGGTATTCAGCTCAGACACTCAGCTAATCACAAAAGCATAAAGAACTTAGTATTCAATCACTGTCATATTCCCTACACAAGCTAAAAGAGCAAAAAATGCAAGAAGCTATATAGTGTGTTATCTTGTGTCACCCTCAGTTCAAGTTTTTTTTTAAACATTTTTAAAATAAATGAACTAAATACGTGTAGAGTGCATCTCGCACAAAATTAAAAACACTTAAAAACCAAGAGATTAATTATGCTGACAGAGCTCTAAAATATATATATATTTTTGTCGCTTTTGAAATGTAAGGCATTTGCAAATGTAAAACTAATTTTAAAAGAGATAAAACTGCATTCTATGTAGGAATGCATCTACTGTAAACTTTAAAGCTAAAGAAGTTCACCATGCATACTTGATTCTAAAACCACTAACTGCGGGAAAAAAAAAGAAAAAGAAAAAAGATCTTACGGAAGTTAACCTGTCCAGAAAAAGCTCCTTGTACAACACAAAGATATTTCTGGTTTACTCTTCAGTTTGTAAACGCAACGGTCTGACAGTTGGTCTTTGCTCGAACGGTTTGACTGGCTCACTTCTGAGGTTACGGTGTTAAACGTAAGCCTGCACCAGCACTGAAATCTTTTCACAGCTCTAAAGTTAGAATCACACTCAAATACTGTATATAGTGTAGCAAGGGCTTCATTTCTTTGGCTGTTGGGCATCTTTGTTTTTGCTCGTCGCCGCTTCTCCTTTACGAGCATCTGATGAGGTATTCTTCTTCACATTCTCTTTGGGTGGGGCTTTTGTAGACGGGTCATTAGCCGTGCTGCTTTTGGCGGTCTGAGGAGCTGCTTTCTGATTGGCTGATGGATGCTTGGTGGTTTTCCCTGTCGTTGGGGCAGCGGCTTGATGTGTTGTGGTTGTTTTTGCCATCCCTCCAGCGGTTGATTGATTGTCTGAAGACGTCTTCGCAACTGTGGTCTGTTTCGATGATGATGTCGAGTTGTGTCGCCTACGTTTCACCTCGTCTCCTGCGGAGGACGAGTGTGCTTTCCTCCTTACTCCTTCCTCTGGCATTGGTGGCTAAGAGAAGGGAAATTAAATTTGGTTTAAGGTTTAACAGACTAATATTAACAGTTAGAAAGTGATTAAATATATATCGACTTACTAAATTAGCAACAAGATCAAAACTGTGCTGAAAAAAACTGTTGAACACACTCGATTACCTTCTGGTTTCTGATCGATAGTCTATACTATTGATAGATAAAATATATATACTTTTGTCTTTTTGCTTTCAAAGAAATCTATAAATTTTCAGAATTTCATTATACTTTCTGGCCATGTAAATACCAACAACTGCAAAAATATATATAATAAAATGCATGTATACATTAGATTTTGTTTAAAGGTTTAAAAAACTTCCATTTAAGGAAATGATTTTAGCTACTATTTCGTATGTTAGGCTTTACAGGGTTAACGTGTTATTCTGGGATCACATTCACATGTAAGACTGATGCTTATACTCACATCGACTCTGAAATCATCAATGCTCTTGAATTTGCGGAGGTATTCCTGGAGTTTGGGGTCAATGGGCTGATTCTTCATCTTTGCATATTTCAGGAAAGCCCAGAATTTCTCCAGTCCATATAGTTGACCTACACAAACCCCCAAACATCAGATGCAAGCATATGATGACACATCTTTCAGCAAAAACAAATGGTGGTTTACTAACAAGTTTCCGCTAATGTTCTGAGTAAGTCAATTTCAACCACAAAACACCAGGCACTTACATGATTGGTGATATGCTGCAAAGTTAAAAAGGCAAAATACAAATGTCTGCCTTTGCATGTTTTTTTTTTTTTTATTTGTTTTGTCAAATCATGATTGTCTGACCTTTTTCATAGTCCTGGATGGTCTCCTCCTGGAAGTCCTTAAAGATGTCTTGTCTGAACCTCCGCTCTAGTCCATAACTGTAGTACCGGAACAGACACTCCAGTCCGTACCTGTTTAAATATTTGAACACACATTAGGAAACCAGTGATGGCCTTCCCAGGGAGCACAGCAGGTAGTGTACAAAAACCTTATACATCTGATCATTTGCATTAATTTCAACATTGCAAACACTATACAAGCAGAAGGTCATGTCTAGTAAAAATTGCACTTGTCTAAAGACTGTAAAATATTCTAAAATATACCACAATGATCTGACTTCCCATAAAAGTTATCAAGGTTGTATAGAACTGTTTTGTTGGTAACTGATTTTGTTACCTAAACTTGTCGGCAAATGCTTTTTATTTTTGTACTGTTAAATGAAACAAGATTTATTGTTAAAGAATCTTCATGAGTTATGATGTTGACAGCATTTAATGTTCAAGATCCTTTCGATATTGTACACGATTTTAAAATTGCATTATGAGTTTTGTTGATAAAAAGAAACAAGTTAAATAGGAGTCCAAGCTCTTAGCGTTCAGGATACAGTACTGAAATACAAACAATCTGTGAGTAAACAACCAGAAGAGTTTATTCATCCCTATATAAGAACCAGACAGACCCTAAAGAAGAATGTTCAGACTTGGCAGCAGTTTTAATGTGGGTGTGTTTGTATGTTGTGTGTTATATCGGTCAAACATGAATGCCAACTTCAACATTCTCTCACAAGAAACTGCTATGCTAGCCAATATTTCATTTAGATTTCATTATTTTAACAGACATGAAACCAGTCTTCTGTAGCCTCTGTAAAACAAATCAAAATTCAGATGCATCTGTAATTCTATTGTTTTAAACCACTGCAGGAACCTCTTTATTTTCAGTATGTCATTTATGTACCCACTTGCCAAACTGGGGGGACTTGAGAAGGGGTCAAATGAAATTGTTTGCCTTACTGCCTGGAATTCCCTTCTCCGGACAAGGTCTACAGATAAAATACAGAATCCAGGACTATGACTCTTACCTGTAGTTCTCTTTGGCATCCTCTAGGGCAAACTGCTTGAACTCCTCGTACATCTTTCTGTTGAAGTTGTCTCTGAGGAAGAAGGACCAGAATCTGAAGAGGGTGTTCATCTCCTGAGACAGACCCACACCTAATCGCTTCCTCTCTGTGGAAAGAAAATCCACGAAAATTAGAAATTCAATTAAAGCAGGTACAGTTACATATAAATACAGATATACAGAACAGCTGTTGTGTAAAAAACAAACAATCACAACACCATTGAGGCATCGCCGGCGATATTTGTGGTAAACTTGCTGGGTGAAGCCGTTTTCTCTCATAAGCTCATGGGATGGATGCAGGAACTTCGGCAAGGACTGCGGGGTGCAGCCATAACTGCCTGACAATGCAGGAGCTCCTTCTGACGGAGATGCATTCGAGCTGCTGTACAGAAGACAAGGAGGATAATGGGAGAGAAAGAAAGACTGTCAACTATCATGAAACAATTAGCTTGATAATTTCAAACCCCCCCAAAAAATGTGCACCTTCTGTTAAGGGCATGACATAAAAAAGCCACAAACCTGATGGAGGATGTACGGGGTCTGTGCTCTCGTGAGTCCATCACCCAGCCTACATGGCACTCCAGAGGAGGGTTAGAGCTGTGACGGGTTTTCCTCTTTCTGGGGGTCTAAAAGAGTGAGGTGGAGAAAAGAAAAGTCTGAAATATGCACCTGGTTAGGACAACTGAAACAACTCCGGGATTAAGCAAAAACTTTAAAATGTTAGTTCACCCAAAAATGAAAATGGTGTCATCATACTTGTTCTAATTCTGTATGAGTTTCTTATGTTGAACGTAAGAGAAAATATTTTGAAGAACACTGGTAATCAAACAGTTGATGGTCCCCATGGACTTCTATATTATTTATTTTCCTACTATGGAAGTCAGTGGGGACCAATAACTGACTGGTTCTTCACAATATCTTCTTTTGTGTTCAACGTAAGAAAGAATCTTACACAGGTTTGAAACGATATGAGGGTGAGTAAATGATGACAAAACGGGTAATAATCTCAGGCATTACATAAATATAGTTTCAAAAATACACATAAAAATTCATCCTTAAAATCCCAGAATATGTTCTTCTAGTACAAACATACTTTTCCGTCAAGGTTGCCGCTGTCTTTGATGACAGGGTAGAAGCGTGGGGTTTTAGTGGGGTCCTGTCTTCCAGGGGTCCGTGGTGTACGTGGGGTGCGAGGCACACTGGGGGACTCTGGGACATCCGTGGGGAGAGATTGAGCCATGCAAGAATCATCTAAAGAAAAAGAACAGACAAAAAAAAATTACATTTAAATAAATTATTTTATTTATTATTACTTAATTGTTTGCTTCTTTATTCATAAAATAAAGAGATAGATAAATGGATAGATGGATAGATAATCACCTGTCTGACATGATGGAGGGGGCGGGACCTCCTGGGTGTGGTCAATGGGAAGTTTAGGGGTCAGGGTTTCAAACTCATCTTGGCTGATCATGTTCAGCTTTTTGAAATTCTCCACATCCTAAAAATGTTGAACATATTGACACATTATAGAGAGTACAAACAAAGAGCTACAAGAGGGCTAAAAGCATAAGAACTAGTAAAACAAGCAGAGCATCACACTCAAGTGCCCTGATGGGCTTCCAGTTTCTGCCTGTATGAACGATAAAGTCATAAGTGCTCTGTATTTGACTGCAGGCAGTGCACCTGATCCGGTTTACCTGCGATAATTACTTGCAATGGCATCCTTGTAGTCCATCAGAAAGACTCAAACCTATTTGGCCACTGAAAGTGAAGGTTTTAGGCCTCTTAGAGGCATTAAATCAGACATGACATAGTCAATCAGGAGTTTACCAAGAACGTAATGTGTCAAATTAACGTGTCTACACATTGGTCAGTGGTCACAATGGTACACAGCACATATTAATGTAAAGATTGTAGTGCCATCATAAACTCTAACTGATCTGAACAAACACATGCACGTGTGCTCTTTTCCGTCATCTTGTACTGCTGTTTATCAGGCGCCTGTACTTTGAACTTCAGCCCACAGAGACCTTGGCACAGTTAACAGGTGTTACGACTCTCATGAGTGGGAACAGGTGGGTACCCCCAAGACCACTGTACAATTCAAACACATATCTCTGTAAACTGTCAACTTGATAGACCTAGTTGAGTTAAATTAGAGTCGCATTCTTTCAGGGTTTTTGACATTTGCAAATGGCTCAGATTCTGTTGATGTTAGTACGAACTGGCTCATACAACATCAATAAATGAGTTTTTGTCCTGGAGGGTCTAATGTCTGGCTGACTCTGGAGGGTACATACAGGTATTTGTCACTGCTCAGTTAAAAACTAAAGATAACTTCGATGAAATTGTAATGTCCTAACAAAACTGAATCATAACATGATATTGAAAGATATTAGCACATATCAAACCCTATAGAAGTCTGTGATCACACGCCAAATCCTAGAGTGTGCAGGTTGGCTGAGAAATAAATCAGCAAAGACACAATGTGCTGCCTAATGTGAGATATGAGATCCTGAGCAAATGTTTTAGCATATTTTTGCTCACTACAGAGCAATTCTAAAATTTGCAGAGGAAAATTCCCATGTTACTGCTGAGCGTGGACATTTATCTGAACTCAACAGCTGCTGAACTAAGTCTAACACCACACTCGGCATTAACTTCTCTGTGTTATTACACACTCATTTTGGATTAAAACTAATCTTTTTGTTTACACTATGGCTCAAAATTTTGGGTTAAATAAGATTTTTTTAATGAAATTAATACCTTAATTTAGCAAGAATGCCTTCAATTGTTCAAAAGTTACTGTAAAGACCTTTATATTATTTAAAAATTATTTTGCTTCAAATAAATGCTTTCTATCCACCAAAAAAATCCTTAAAATGATTATAGTTTCCATATAAATATCAAGCAAAATAACTCTTTTCAACACTGATGAGAATCAATTTGAACTGCACAGTGCACCATTATAAGAAATAAAACTTTTTCAGCATGTATATGATGTTAATAAATAATGGGAGATTACAGCCTAAAATGAAAATTGTCATCATATCAAACCTGAATGACTTCTATAGAACACAAAAGATACTCAGCAGAATGTCCAAGCTGTTCCATACAAAAAAAGTGGATGCTGAGCTTCATTTTTACTACATGGAGGTGAGAAGCTTGGACATTCTATTGAACTCTTTATTGCTACATGTAAATCATTTTTGTAATGTTTATAAATAATTGAAAAAGCACCACCATTCTCACCTTGGCATTGGCACACTCTTGCTGCCCTTCTTCCTTTGTCCAGAGATCCTGTTCATAGTAGAACAATCCATCGTTAATGGCTTTGGCAAGGTCAGCTGTAATTTTGGCACGTGGCACATGGTTCCCCGTCCGATCGCCCCCAGGATGTTTCCGCAGGTGAGGGGGGGTCTGAGTAACAATCAGGATCTTGTTTATGTCTTGGTCGTCAAGTTCATCATCAGAATCATCATCTGACCAATCAGTGAAGGTGTTCTTGCGAGGCGCTGCGAGTTGTTCCATTTCTTCATCAAATAGGAAGTCCAGCTCCTCCTGGTCTGCCTCAGGCTGCTGCTTTGGGCTGGACTGAACCAATTCTGTGCGCTCCTGAAGCAAACATGAAACATATCTTATTTAGGTTTATAAATAGGAAAAAAATAAAAAATAAGAATGAAAGCAAGCAAGCAGGAAACACAGAAAGCAGATGGGGATACTCAACTGCAGATGGGGACAAGTCAAGAAGGGGAGGAGGAGGAGGAGGAGAAGGAAGAGGAGGAGGGCTAGGAGGAAGAGGGGTTACTGAGGTCTGCACACCCACAGGACAGGAGATGGAATAATGGAGCGAGGAAATGAAGGATGAAGAGAGATGGAGAAGGAAAGATGTACGTGATCAAAATGCTTAAGCAGAGTCATGAGTCACAAAGGAACAAGAAGAAATGAGAGCAATCCAAAATATGAAAAACTTTTGTTTTAAAAAGTATATAAAGAATTCTCCAAATTGACGCACTACTAGTTTATTGTGCATCCCTATTGTTTCGATTCATACACCGCATATTAGTTATTGGAAAAATATTTTCATTTATTAATTTTATGCAGTATTGTTTAAAATAGCAGCACTATTAAAAAAAGAGATTATACTTTTATTCAGCAAGGGTGAATTAAATTATTCAAAAGTGACAGTATTGACATTTATAATGTTAGAAAAGATTTCTATTTCAAATAAATAATGTTCTTTTGAACTTTCTATTCAAAGAATCATGACAAAATGCATCATGTTTTCCACAACAAAACAATAAGCAGAACAAGTATATATAAAATACATTTTAAGGATAATATATACATACATACATATATATATATATATATATATATATATATATATATATATATATATATATATATATATATATAAAAATCTAAAATATCCTTAAAATGTATTTTATTCCTGTGATCCTGCAGAAATCATAATATGTAATATATATTAGTAATATGTCATATTACTGCCTTGATGAGCAAAATAAACTTCTTTCAAAAACATTTTTTTAAATCTTACCAACCCCAATGGTTCATTTAATTTTTCATGCTCATTTTCTGTAGTTTTTTGTTTAAGATACCTCTGTGGTCATCTAACACCAACTAAGTTTATTTTACAAAAAAAGAGACAATTTAACATCACTTAAAATGTAATCTTAAAATGTAATCTTGACCAAATATAAAAAATTTTTTCCAACTTTAATACAGTGCATTATAATGTAAACTTTAAAATGACAAATTTTATTTTGCTGTGCTTTATTACATTATATATATTTTTTTTTTTTGACAAAACAATATTTAACTTTAATTCTGTTACATAGGGATATGACAGTATAAAATTTTCCTGTTGCAATTAATTACTCATACTTTTATCACGTAACAATATTAAATAACTTTTTTAGAACAAAAATAACTGAACATTTAAATGCAATAAGGCAATACAGAAAAATATATAAAGTTTAAAGATTTAAGTGCAGAAGAACCATAAAGCCCCATAGTTATCACTTGACAAAAATACTTAATTAGTTAACCATTAACATTCTCAATGAGCAATAGCTACATTTGCTGCAGAAGTGATTAATCTTTGTTAAAAAATACAAGTATTAGTTTATGTTAGCTCATTAACACGGTTGCAACTTTCGATTTTAACAACGTGTTATTAAATATTGGAATACCTAAGAAGAATGTTCAGAAGAATTATTCATTGGCCGTTTATGTTATCTAATGAATTAACTAATGTAACTCTAATGTAAAGTGTAAACGAACAATAAAGAATCAAAACTCTAGGGCATGTTGTAGTCCAGATTAAAATAAACAAATTTTTTTTTTTTTTTTTAAATAAATAGCTTATTAAGTCAACATATTTAAGTATTTGGCACGGTGATGAACAAAACAAATCCACAAATATGAATGGCTATTTAAATATGTTTTAGAAAGTAGTGCAGCTGCTTTATTTATGGGGTTTCCAGAGGAAAGGCTGTTTTGTTCTGCAGTTTAGCACCATCTGCTGTCAGAGAGTGAATGAGCTTTCATTCAGCACGTCTCTCACGTGTTCCTCCATGTGCTTCAGAGCGCACACACGTCTTTCAAGCATTATACAGCGGTGCTGTGCGTTTTGACCAATTGATGGGAATAGTATTCTTAAAATGCATTCCAAATTCGGAATAATTTGACATATATAATTATTCACGGTATTTAGAAGTGCCCACGATAACAATATAGTGCAAATTAATTACCGGGATATATCGCATTACCGAATACGAGCACATGTCTACTGTTACATTAAAACGACTGTTGGCATAATGATCATAATTTAAAGGACCCCTACAAAACACTGTGACCTAATTTATGTCACATCACGTATAACACGAGACTAGGATCAGATCAGGAAGTACCTTATTTTTTCCGGAAGAGTTTCGGTGTCGTTTTTCCACCTGTATCCACGGCTGGGCGTCTGGATCAGAGAGACTGCTGGACTGCTTTTTAGGCGTATTCACGTCTTTACTAGAGCTGCTTTTTGAGTCTGAAGGAGAGGATTCTTTGGACTGAGGTTTGGCTGTGTCTGTGTCATCACTAGTTTGGCCATTTACCAGAGCAGGCTCGACTGGGGATGATGACACTGTGGCACATTATAGAGGGAGAGATTTTCTGCAAATTAGTGAGTGTGTTGAGGGCTACTATTTTCAGAATCAGGCAAAATAATAGTAGCACTGCAAAACAATGACAAGTTGCTAAAAAAAAAGCTATCAAACACATCAGAACCTGTGCTGAGGGAGGTGAACGTCTGTCCTGGGACGAACTCGG
>NC_039259.1:20339652-20357152 GCF_003368295.1 Carassius auratus | reverse complement strand
CTGAGTGCGACTGCTGTATTCACACCTGCCCAAAAGATCCGCACCAAGGGTGGGAAACGAACTTGAGTTCGCTTCAATCGAACCAAACAAGACAGGTGTGAATACACCAAGTCAATTTAAAAGTCTGCCTGAGAATTGATGTGTAGGTTGTTTAGGGATGTTTATTAGTAACCTCGTCCACGACCTCTGCCTCGGCCGCGACCTTTGCCCCTGCCCCTGGGGCCTCCGCAGACACTGCTGCCCTCGCTGCGAACGCTCGCTGAGTCATCAAAGAAATCTCTTTCTCTCCGCCAGCCTGAGGAACACACAAAAGAAAAGGACAAAATAAGAACTGAAATTAACAGTGTAAAATATTTAAAGTCATCTTGAATTAAAAAATGAACACTAAAGTCTTCAAAGGGACTTGTGCTGCACAAACACCTCACGTTTGGGAAAAACCTGATAATCATGTTTTCCAGCAGTCGTGAGATTCAATGAAAGCAAAAACGTATGACTGCCTGTGCAAGGCAGTTTATATGAATTCATGACATATATTTACTTATTTAATTTGTGACCTAGAAAACTTTCAGATTTAATTAGGTCACAGTATTTATTTGTTTAAAATCATATTACAATTTGTAATCAACACTGGACCTTTGTACCCTACTATATTCATGCTAAATTCAGATTAGTACATAGGTACATAAACAGTGCTGTCTCTTCATATCTGTGTTTTAAAACACAGAAAATGCAAAAAACAGAAAGATAAAGAAGCTTTCAAAAACCAGCCTAGGGGCTTTTAGTAATGGCTTTATATCCTCCTGCAGATGTCTTACCATAACATTTAGACCAGTGGTTTTCAACCTGTGGTCCGCGGCCCCCTAGTGGGCCGCGGTGGTATTGCAGGTGGGCCGCCAATTATTTTCTGTTCATTTCCAGTCCATTCTAGGGCTGTGCGATTAAAAGAAAACGTCCTAAAATCACGATTTGAGCGTGCGCATATGCCTAACTCCAGGTTCACACACTGTCTGTGATGCGCCTTTTTTCTGAGCCAATGTTGACGGATCAGAGCGTTCTCACTGCGGTAAAAGGCTAGTAATAAAAACGTGCGAAAATAATTCATGTCTAACACATGAGCATAGAGTGAATTTGTTAGTGAACAGGATGCAGTTTAAGTGAGAGGAGACACGTTTTAAGTGTGCACACTCTCTCCTCGCAAAGCAGCGTGTATCTGAGCAAGCACGACTGGTTTTGTGACAGAGCAAAGGAAATCTGCTGTTAACAGAGAGATTCGCACTCGTGCATTATTTTAATGTGCTTTGGCGTTATATTTATGCGCTCTCACTGCTGACCGCATACACATACTGTACACACACTGCAAACACCTGAGGCACCGCTACAATTAATGAGCTCTATGAACAATGCATGGCAAAAAAGAAAAAAAAGTCGTTAAGATGTTACAACTTTTTGATAAAGCTCTGATTGGTTTTCTTTTGGAAATAGGTTTCAAATTAATCCTGAATGCATTTATGACTGTAAAAGCACAATTGCAAAATTGATCAAAAAAATCATGATAGTTTTTTTTTTTTTTTTTCTTTGTCCATATCGCACAGCCCTAGTTTATTCAATAAATATAGTTTAAAATCTAGCTTCTAAGTGCTAAGTTATTAACCCAACAATAGCGGGGTCAGTTAATTTTTTTGAAGTGGGCCGCGCAAACATATGTGTTTGGTTGTGTGGGCCGCGAGTTGAAAAAGGTTGGGAACCACTGATTTAGACTATAATTCACAGCAAATTACCCCACACTAACATCTAAAGACAAATTAATGTGAGATTTATGAAGAAATGAAGAAACAATTTAATTAAGTAATCAGTATTGTGTAATACTTCAAGAATATTGAGTGTCTGTGTGTGTGACTATGTGCACATGTGTGTATGTGTTAAGACATGCGTGTGTGATTTAATGCATTAACGCGTCTAAAACCCGCCCAGGCATCATGAGAGTTTCTAAGCACTCAATTCTTTCAGCGTCTGTCTTTTCTCTCACTGTTTTTAGCTGGAGGTTGCTGGTACACGTGTGATCATGTTCAAGTTCCCACATTTTTTCCTAAAGTTTCTAGAAGTGTTACGAAGGTGTGGCGAGTCGTTTTTTTCCCACGTCCACCCTTTTTTTTTTTCATCTAAACTAAAGAAATGAATAGCACTTCTGACAAGTTTTTTTTTTTACCATTTGATACATGACTTCACAAAATTAAACCGATGTTTAAAAGACATTTTTAACAATTAAGGTTTTTAAGTTACAAGGGTAGTTACCTTTGACCCCTACCCATAACTTTACATGACTGTTCCCTTTACATGCCATTGTTGTTTTTTTCTTTATTTTACAAACAAATTTGAAAGATTATTATCTTGTTTAATGAAAAGATGCTTCTTTTTTTAACCGTTAATCCATCTACAGGCTAAAACAATCACTTCAGTGAGTGTGTAATGATTACTGATGAGACGCATTAGATCAGTCCCAGATTTATTCCACATAAAGGTGGTTCCCTATCATGATGACGAATGCTGGGTAACCCCCCTATTATTGGACGTGTTCCCATTCAGAATAAATTAATCATGAGTAATAAATGCACCTGCAAATAGGACATTTTTACAATGGCTTCAGCAATCAAGTGTGCATTATGCTGTATTCACACCAACAGGAATTAGTATAAAGCTCAATGGCCACTGCGATTTGTACACTTTCAAAAACTGTGAATGGAGTTGTATACACATTGTATACAGCATGCAGTACTGGAAATAGTGTATTATTTGATCAGCTGCCTAAACTCAAAAATAAAAAAGGCATATTTCCTTGCATATTTCCAACAAGAGATAAAAAGTTCATGTTGTCGTCTGTATTACCTCCTCTCCTACGGGGGGCACTGTTGTGCGTATCCTCTCCATCCTCTGTCTCCTGTTCGTTCGAAAGTCCTGTGATTGTCTCCGACTGTGCCTCCCTGTTCTCCTTACTGTCACTCCCATCACTTCCGCTCTCCTTCTCTCTCTTCTCTTCACTGCAGTCCTTCTTCCTCTCCCTCCATCCGGACGTCCCTTTCCTCACCTGCACGTTTATCACATTCTGCTGCTGCTGAGGAGCACAATCAAATCAATCTCTCAGTAAATTAAACCTGAACTTAGTAGAAGGAAGCCAGCAGTCCAGTCAGATAAACCAACACCGATACATTTCTTCCACAGGTCTGAAGGCACCAGATATGGAATGAACATGCCGTGAGATGTGCATTAAGGATTTGTTTCATAGATCTTAATTCTGACATAAAAACTGACAAAAACATGCAGAAAGAGAGACATAAAGGCATTGTTTATTTACTCAAGACAATTCATGGAAGACATTTTTTTTTTTCATGGAACACCAAAGATGATGTTAAGCTGAATGTCCAGGCTGCTCTTTCGTATTCAATGAAAATTAACAGAGATCTATTAAATCATGGTCAAAAGTGGTATATATTATTTGTGCGCTATATCCCATATAATCTTCTGAAGAACTTTGAATGTACACAAGTGTGTTGAGAATTTACTTTTAAAAGAAATGCACTATAATATTATTACTAATTGTTATTTGGTTACTTTTATGGGAAGTAATGCATTGCGTTAGTTTTTGCCACCTGTGCTTGCTTGCTTGCTTACTTGCTTGCTTGCTTTATATATATATATATATATATATATATATATATATATATATATATATATATATATATATATATATATATATATATATATATTTTATTTTATATATGTTATTTAAACTTGAAAAAGTAATCCAATTATGTAACTAGTGTTACTTGTAAGTCAATTACTTTTGCCTTTTGAAGAAGAAAAAATTAAATAAAGATGCTTCCAAGTTGACGTATGAATATCTGAAATAAATTAATTATACTTTCAGACGTTTCAAGAAATACATTTTAGGCTTCCCTTTTTTTTTTTAAACAATTAATGTATATAATGTTTCTTAATTACTTTTTTTCACAAAGTAATTTTCTACTTTAAAAAAAAATATATTTTTTAACTTTTAACAAAACAACTGAAATTTACATACAGCATTCTGGTTTTCTGAGACTAAGGTATAAACAGTAGAAATCATACACAGCTGCTCTTCAGATTCAAGCTGGACATACTGAGAAATTAGTAATTATTCTAATGTCCCAACATCAAAAATCTAATGGTAATAAAATAATGTGTTAATCTTACCATTATGTAAATCAAATAATAAAGGCCTGGAACTGAACAAACTTGAATACAAAACAGTACAATTTCAATTTAAATGCAGTGTCTTCCTCACCTCCTTATTGGCGATTTCTCCAGGGGTCGGCCAGTTTGTGATGTCACTGAAGTCACTTGACTGCAAATGGAAATGAAAGAAAGAGAGAAGCAAAGTTACATCTGTACTGAAAGTTCTCATCCTTCATCACAATCTATTACTACAACAGCCAACTCCTGTGTAAGAATATAAACGGGAAACGCACAAAACTACCATCACCCCCCATTTGATTTGAACAAACAGAAAAATAAAAAACAGGATCATTCTCTAATGATTGTCAACTGAAAGGCAATGGTAGAAGCATGCTCTCTCAACATCCAGTTTAAATGATTTATGAAGAGGCAGCTGCTCCACTCCACTGACGTCTGTGTGTCAAATACTCCTGAAGTCGAGTTTCCACACTACATGACAACTTTAGTTCAGTATTTAACACAGAAAACATCATTTTGACTCTGTGGGGGAAGTGTGGCTTTTCCTTTCTCGGAGATCATTTCACCTTCTATTACCGGAGGAACGTCAATCATTCCTCAAGCCGCGAAGCAATCCAGAATTCCAAGTGGCATATCGGATTCCACTATCGTCCTAAAATTGGTCCTGGGTGTCCCAGATGCTACAGCTAGACGGTACAAAATGGTATAACCGATGTGAACTAACAAGGCTAGTCATAAGTCACAGTCTTTTAAAAATACTAAAACGCATGTGGGATGAACACTGAATAATATACTAATGTACAAGGGAACCTGTCAAGTGGTGTATGTGTTCGTAAGTGGAGATAAAATAACATGCTATGGAGTCAGTCAAAGGGACAACTCTACTGCCCCTGTTAGGACTAAATATGAACCCTCTATGTGGTCTCTCTGGAATGGCCCGCTGAGGTAAAAGTCAAAAACTCATGTGCTGACTCTCTGTTGACTACCACCCACACAAAGGACTGAACAGAGCGAGCAAATATCCACTTAAATACAAACAGAAGCCAAGCTGCTCAATAACTGTCTGCTGCTGACCCCTGATCCAGACCAGGACATCCAGAAACTAGACTGTTACACAAACAGACTGGAGGAAAAAACTGCCACTTTTACAAATAGACACACAAAAAAAAAGAGAGAGATGTCCATATGGATCTACATAGTATCTATAATTAATGACAGGGATTAAAGTTGATTAAAAATTAAAAGGTTAAAAATTGCTTAAAAATTACTAACCTTACTGGTCTTCCTCGGCCTGGGTTTGCTGGCACGGACAACTTTGGTAGGACTCTGGGGTTCTGTGGACAGATAACAATATCAAGTGAGAGATTATGTTTGATATAGTTCATTATATCAATATGATATAGCCATTGTTGTAATTATTATACCATGACAGGTCGAAGTGACGTTTGCAAAGTTGAGAAAAAAGTTGACTTCTGCAGAGTTAAGAAACTACAAATGCAGATCTATGTCAGTCCACCACTGAGTGTGAGGCCTGTCATAAATGCTTAAATGTGTCTTTGCCTGTGGACACGTGCAGTATGACCTAGACCTTCTAAGTTTAAACAAAGTGATAATGACTCTTTGAGGGCATTTACACATTAAACCAACTCCTACATATTACACACGCATCTGTACAGTAACCACCTTTTAAAACAATTTTTAAACAGGAAAAACTTGAGCAATGTCATAGCAATGCCTTATAACACTTGGTAAAACACCTCTCCAGGCTTTACAGGGCACACAACACACTATTTCAAAACAGCTGTTAATACATAAGTACAGTGTCTGGATTATCTATAAAACACCTCCAGGCTACAAAGTTTAGTTAATTAATAGCTCAAAGTATGATCATAAATACTGCAATACTATTCACGTGACTCTTGAATTAATACTGGATTTTCATCCTCCGGGTATACCAGATCTGTACTTAAAATCTACAAACGTCTCTCTCTCTGTGTGTCCAGTGTTGGTTGTTCAATACATACTAAGTGCTGTGGTCAATTATCTGGGAACAGCTTCACTTCGATTGTAAAGGCACACGCCAGCACCTGCACAGCAAGGTCATGCATCCACACGTGTAAAACATTAACTTCCTTTGTGAGATGAAGCAGCAAACAACATTTCTATGAGGGCCAGTGAAAGTGGAGTCATCCGTGGTATTCAAATCCCCCCAACACAATGACACGGCCCCTATGGGTTTTTGTGCCACTGTTCACACAACCAACAAACCGGCTACATCCTCACAAACTTCCCCCACCATAATCACAGTCACACTAGCAGATATAAACAGCGTTTAGTTTTTTTTAAACAGCAGGAGAAATATGATGCTAATGATAACAGTGTAACTGTTGGTGTAGTCTAGCCTACCCTATTTAAAAAGACAAGAACGATCTCGCTAAGGAAGTTAGAATAATGTACAATGTTACACAACTGTATGTCTGACTTTAATGAACATAAATCCTTTCATTGCAACATTTTGCAACTTTTCAATTGCACAGGAGGAGTTTAAATTCTTTGTGGTTCTGGAGAAATGATCATGAACGCTTTAAGATTAACATACTGGTCTTAAATGATCACATGAAATCAGCTTTATTCTTCAAAAGTAAAGCAGCATTCAAAGCTTTTTCCCTGTGGGAGACTCAAACACTACTTTGTTGAAATTGCCAACAAAACCGGTTCAAATTTCTTTACTTATTAAAAAAAGCTGTCAGGATTAAACAGGCAATAGAGAGGGACGCCCATTCCTGGGAGTGTCCGGGGTCCTTTATCATTACTGAAAGGATGGCCTGTATTGATAAGGCACTGGGCGCTTGCTGACAGTGTGGGGTGTGACTATACATACAAACTTACTGATACTGTCCCACTGAAACCTTTCTGTCAGTAAATACGGCCTGAGGCTTAATAACGTAATCTGATGCAAATGTTCATTTAAATCACTAAAATGTCAAGCCAGAAGTATTATATAAAGCCAGTTAGGTTGCTATTGCTATGCCAATAAATAAAAGCTTAACAAAAGTTTTTCAAGTAACTAGGGTCAATGACATGGTCAAGAAAAAGAAAATATTTTCTTTTTCAATTATAAAAAGATATCTAAGATGTACTCTTTGTGTTCATGTAGGTTTCATATAGAACATTATTATTATTATTATTATTATTATTATTATTATTATTATTAACTTAATTTGTGAAGGTATTAAAATTAATTTCTTTAAAAATGTCAAGTGGTGTAACTATTAAGTAAAACATTCTATTCACAGTTTTCAACATTGAAAATATTTTTGAACCCCATATTAGAACATTAGAATATCAGCATATTAGAATGATTTCTAGATAGAATGATCTAGGTTTTCTTTCTAGGGTCATGTGACAATTAAAGAAATAGTTCACCAAAAATTTTAATTCTGTCATTTATAACTCACCCTCCTGGCGTTCCAAACCTGTAAGACCTTTGTTCATCTTCTAAACACAGATTAAGATATTTTGGTGAATTCCAAGAGCTCGGTCAAGGTTCAGAAACGTAGTAAGGACATCGTTAAAATGATCAGTGGTTCAACCGTAATTTCTTTGAAGCTACAAGAATTCTTTTTGTGCACAAAGAAAACAAAAATAATAACTTTATTCAATAATTTGTCTCCTCCGTGTCACCCTGGTGGCATTTCGGAGAGTATCACCAAAGTCTCTTTCTGTCAAGGCATGTCACTCGGCGGTCATCTTTGAAACGCCTCTCTGGAATGCAAGTGCAACTCCTATCTCTTTGAATGCGGAAACATCAAATTCTCCCAAACGGTTCACTAAGCTTACGATTCAATTTCATATTTGAAAAATCACCAAAGAAATCTGACAAAAACTGTGTCATAAATGTTTATTTTGCTCAAATAACGTTATAAAAAGTTCATTATTCAGGCTACATCAGCAGTCCTAAGCGCACGTCTCAGAATGCGGTTTATATAGCAACCTGAACTTATAACAGCAGCTGCAGTGATCCGCTGCCTTAACCGATTAACAATTGGCTCTTTCATTCATAAGGTGAGGCTTTTTGCAATTGACCTATCCGTAAGCCCCTCCCCTCGAACGCAGATAAGCCAATGGCAGTTAAGTATCAGCTGCACCGATAACGGAACTTCATAGAGAAACACTGGAAAATCCGAAGCTCGCACCGATTTAATAGCGTTTATGCTACAAAAACGGAAAAAACTATGTGCCTAGGGTACTTGTAACACTAATTTCAGTTATCCTGAGAGCATAGGCAATGGAATTTATTTTATTCCATTTCCAAATCCAACCAAAGCAGAGCAAAATGTCTCATTCTACCCCAATCACAATGACACATTTCATCTGCTCAAGCAGAACGTTAATGTCATAAGGTATCTCTGGCTAAAACTAGCTAGTGTTAGCGTTAAAGTTACAGAGTCCATGCTAACGTACAAACCTAAATAGTGAACTGTTCTCACGTCATATTCTATGGAGTCAAAGTCAAAAACACATAAACAAAGGTCTATATGAGGGTGCCTCTCCATATTAATCTGGTTAAATGTAAATAAATTTTATCTTACTCTGCAGTATATGAACAGTGTTGATCTGGGATAATGTCATTGCGATCGTGACGACCGTAATATAATTCTCCAGTTTACATTATGAACTGTATTTTAACATATTTATTTTCAAGATCTTTTATAGGCCTATATTCCTGCATGGCATATTTAAGTCCAACTCGAAGGTCCATCTGTGTCCCAAATTGATCAGAAACACTTTTGAATGTGGTTTTCACTGAAAGCTGTCATTGTAAGACAATGAGCAACTCCGTTTGTTTGAGTCAGCAACAGTAACTAAGGGGGGCAGGGCTTACCGATAGGACAATTGAGCTACCATACTGAGTGTTGCATTTTTCCCCATTCAAAACTATAGGAGTGACAGGTCTTGGGTATTCTATAATGACACCTATTTCACAGATAAGTTGTTTGCATTCAGTTCAAAGTGTAAAGCGCATAAACAATGTATCCACGTACATAAGTTGAATATGTGTTTACATATTTGATACTCTCCTAAATGGCACCACAGGGTGACAAGGAGGAGACAAATTGTTGAATAAAATCATTATTTTTGTTTTCTTTGCACACAAAAAGTATTCTTGAACCTTTGTAAAATCAAGGTTAAACCACTGATGTCACGATGATTATTTTAACAATGTCCTTTATGTTTCTGGACCTTGATCATGTTAGGATCCTTGTTGTTTATGGGAGGGTCAGAGAGACCTACAATATCTTAATTTGTGTTCTGAAGATGAATTAAGGTCTTACTGGCTTGGAACGACATGAGGGTGAGTACTAAATTACAGAATTTACATTTTTGGGTGAACTATCCCTTTAAGACTGTAGTAATGGCTACTAAAAAACTGCCATCTAAATAAAATACATTACAATAGAAAAGTTATTTTTCAATTTTTATAAAAAAATCATAATAATCACAATCATAAAAGCAGCCTTAATAACCATAAAAGGCTTCATTCAAAAAACATCTTTCCATCCGTAAACATTTGAAAGGTAGTGTAATACAAACACTGCACCACCTACAACTAGAAAGTTAGAAAGTGTGACATTCACATTTAGCCACAAAAGTTATAACCTCTCAAAGATGACCACATACAGGTATCACTACTGTAAAAGCACACTAAGCTAGTGATCGACCGATGTATCTGTTTACCGATATTTTTCCCGATATTTAAGCATTTTTCCATAATCGGGTATCGGTTTTGTAATATCGGATTCGCCGATTTACGGCGCCATCTTGTGGCCGTTTTGAGATTTCCGCCATTGCAGCCCGGGCGTCTGAAGAGATCAGTCAACAACAACTCAGTGCACAGGTAAATATATGTTCTACTTGGTTTGCTTTAATTAATCAACTTTATTTAACATAACAGACATGCACAAATGAGATCTGAGACATAAATTCCTGATATAGTTAATTTATGCAGCTTGTTTCTAAACAATTGAGACGAACTCATTGAGTCACGTAGTGTAATTCATCATGTCCTGCCCCAATAAAGACGTATCTTTACATGAATTAAATAAAACAGACATGAATGAGTGAATGTTGAAAATAAAAGCGTTGAATTTAATTCTCTATCTGTTGTATTTGCTCACCATTAGTCTAGAAGAGAAAGTTTGTTCATATTGCTTAGCAACTGACGGATGATCTGGATCCTTAAGCACGGCCACTGAATGAAACTTTTGACAAGATTATCTTGTTTAAGCACCCTAGATTATATTATCATTTACTACATAACAATTATTTCGCTAATACACATATAAATATAGCCTACCGCTTTGTGGAAATTAATTATTTATTATCTCCATGCGCGATCGATTAAGTTATAGTCAAACAGCACTTTGTCAGTTGGCATTTCATGATTTAACGTTAGATTAAATTTAGATCATAAAATGCAAACTGACAAGTGCTGTTTAACTATATATAGTCTCGGTGAAAAAAGTTCGTTCTTGCTCAGCACCTGACTGGGTTGATGATCAGGAAGCCTCAAGCAATGCCAGTGAATGAAACTTTTGACAAGATTATCTTGTTTAAACACCCTAGATTATATTATCATTTACTACATAACAATTATTTCGCTAATACACATATAGGCTACATATACCGCTTTGTGGAAATTAATTATTTATTATATCCATGCGCGATCACGGTTGATTAAATTATAGTCAAACAGCACTTTGTCAGTTGGCATTTCATGATCTAACGTTAGATTGAATCTAGATCATAAAATGCCAACTGACAAGTGCTGTTTAACTTTATATAGTCTCGGGAAAAAAAGTTCGTTCATATTGCTCAGCACCTGACTGGGTTGATGATCAGGAAGCATCAAGCACGGCCACTGCATGACATTTTTGAAGGAAGCAGGCTTACAGGGCAGAATGCTGAAAGACTCTGTTTTCTACACTAAGTTACACTACTAAATAGCTATGCACTCCTAAATAGCCCTCCCGCCCCCACCAATATGTTAGAATCATTTTTGTGCTTTATTTTTTTACCTGTTTTTATTTGTTTTACCTCATCAAAGCTTTATTTTAAAACAAAGACACTTAGTAACAGTGCACTTACATTTTTTGGACTCAGACCCCTCTATTTATTTGTGTATAAATATAATGTTTTTTTTTTTTTTTGTATGCAAGGAGGGAGTGATTGTTATAAATAAAATGTTTTTTTTCAGATCATTTGTGTTGTAATAATTGTCAGAAACAGAAGTATAACAGTAAATAAATATCGGTTCTGCATATCGGTTATCGGGTACATAAACATACAAATAATCGGTATCGGTTATAAAAAATCAATATCGGTCGATCACTACACTAAGCTGTTCACAAAAAAACCCAATGGTTGTTTGACGGGGGGCACTCTATTGTCAAATGTCAGCTAACAAGTCATGTGTACATACTCTAAGACCAGAGTAATGGTTGTTAAAACACTGCTATCAGTCCACACATCTGACAGCATTCTGATCATTTAAAGCAAAGCACACATTTCTGATTTTCAACACAGATCCCTGATGATCAACCTGAGAGCTTCTTTCACATCACAGTCCCATCTGCAAATACTTGGCATCATGACATGAATTCCACATTACAGAAAGCACAAAGACCTTTGGCTTAACAAGGTCAGTGATATCTACAGCTCTGTTTATTCATCAGAATAATGACACGAACAATGCATATGGATTGACATAACTCACACTACAGACTAGATTGGTTTGGTCAAACCACAAAGGAGAAATGCTCATTTATAATACATCTCCATTAAAACTGAAAACAAATGTTTTTTTCATAAGGAGAAACAGGAAATCAGCCATGTAATTCAGACACTCGACTTAATGTAATTCAGCTGAGGGGTTTAATCATTCAAAGACTAACATAAAGGAATTTAATCACCTTACAAAACACTGATTGCCCAGGACTGGCTTGAAAACATCATCTTTATTTGACAAGATGTCTATCACCCAATACTAGATACAATGGGCAGTGATGGACCAAAAGTTCAGCAATTTTGAATGATGACCTAAAGCAATCAGATCTTTTCTTCTGAGATGCACAAACTTTCTTAAAGTTGTTTCAATCAGCCCCTGAAATTAGATTCTCAACAAGCTAATGAACAAAACTGTATATCTGCAAATATCTTGCACTTCTGGCTTGTGATCTCCTTACTACTGTCAGTGATGTTTAGTTATTCAAACCAAGTTATTTAAAGGTGAAGTGCCTTCTTTTTATTGCATTAACATTACCTGTTTTCAAACAGGTTTCCTACACACTTCCCCCGTCAACCATAGTCAACCAAATTGTCACCCAAAACCATTGCCATTGTTTGAACACTGGTCCATTGCTGGAGCCAATCTATTTTTACATCAGATCAAAACAATGTGCCACAGTGTTTACACTTCATTGGGGAAGTTAAACTACGAACAGCTAAATTAGTCATCTGTTTATTCTTAACATCTAAAAAATGGTCACTCTTTACCCTATACACCAATGTACATACATAGTCTCATTCCTAACAATCTAATGTGAACAAAACCCATTAGATGGTCTTATCAATGGACACAGTAATGTTCAGTTTAGGGAGTGGTCTAACATTAACATTCCTTTAAAACTACCATATTGTCAAAAGGTCAGCTCAACAGGTGAGCTGCACACTACCACAAACACAATGGGGATCCAGAAACCAAATGTTCTAGTACTTATGAAGTCTTAGCAGCTGTGTAAGCGGGGTTGAAACTCGGTGTGGAGCGGTGAGGGTGTAAAGGCCTCTCATGAGCTCCTGCTGGAGTTGCATTGCTCAGCACTCCACGTGCTCCCGTGCAACTCGATCAGATGGGGTGGGGAGAGGGGTTAAATCTGCCCACATCAGCAAGTCTGTCCAAATACACCCAAAGGATCGAGGCACACACGGGTCTATCGGCAGAATGATGTGGGAACGGACGTTTTTGATAGGCGTTTATTCCCACTACCACCATATTTGGTCACATAACAAATGAGAAAAAAAAGCCCACGGGCTTCCTGACAACAACATGCAGGGAGTTTAACTTAAATAAAACAACTTAAACTTGCTCCAATCCCATTAAAATAGTCTATGAGAAAATATGAGTAACGTAACAGGGACAGGATCTTATAAGTGTGTTTTACGTATTATCTAACTTTTAAAACCGCAGTGTTTTAATCAGCCGAGCCAGGAGAGAACAGCATGTCAGCCAAACCACAAACGAGATTCTGAGACTAAAAGCCTTAAACGCTGCAGTGACAGTCACAACCACTTATAGACCCTGTCAGAAGTGTGAATAAAACAGAGAAGTGTGACTTTTATTGCTTTATACCGCATTAGAGGATTAAACAATCTGCGGTGTTAGCGCGTTGCTAAACAGCTATGTCCGATTCGTGAATGAATCGTTCTTCAGAGTCGGACCTTTTCAATACGAACCAAAGCTATCTCTGAATTGTTTACGAATCGGGATGATACGACATTATCTAATGCCAGTTTTATCGAGCACCGCTGGTATCAATAAATTGTGTTTCATTCAATTAAAATGAGCAAAAATTAACTAAAGAAGCGATTAATGTCAAATCTAATTATAGCTTAGTGTTTGAACCCAGTTCATAAGTACGAAATAATATTTGATAAATCAATTTCAAATGAAAAAATTAATCAATACAATTAACACTCTTATTAATAAACAGCAATAAGTGTCCAAATACGTTTTTATTAAGAGCATAATGTCACTCCAGGTTGCCAAGGGCGTCATCATAACGTACAACAGTGTCAGAATCAGTCAATCAAACGAACTGTTCAAAGGAACCGACTCGCTGTCCAATCACTAGTGCTAAAGCTAACAGGCCACGCCCCCGAGACTGATTGGTCCGTTTGTCTGACCATGTATGAAAAATACACTTTACAGCTATGGGCACAAAGTTTATGAATTATCATCAATTGCGAGAATAGCCGCAGTTATCACATGTTTCAAGGCACAGTTTGCACGAGCACACGAAAAATGGCATAAAAGTGAAATGACAGGAGTTTAATGGCCGCTCCTGTTTGCAATAGCACATGCGAGCTAACAGAGCACATGTGTGCATGAGAATACATGCTGTAGGAGGAATAAACGTGTATCGGTGATCATACACTCCCTACCTGTTTGTATCGAGGTGTTTGTGCCATTATTAGGAGGGCATGCGTTCCTCTTCGTCCATGGGTTCACTTTTGGCGGAGGAGCCTCGATCACATTCTTCTTGGAAGTTTCTGCCTTGGGGCTTGATGCGTTCTCCTCGTTCTCCTTATCGTTCGTGTTGTCCGTGCTTAACGTTAACCCATCCGCTATGCTTTCCATGACCCCCTGTTTCTGATGTTTAGAGTCGACCTGAGGAGGATCCTGCTGCCCCTCCTCGTGGCTCGGTCGATCAGGTTTCTTAGGTCGATCCGTGTCCGACTTGTTTTGGTTCCCTTCGCCCAAACAACTGACTGTCACGTCCAAGTCACTCGCAACTTCAGTGGTCATGGTTCAAAAGCGCAAACGCACACGCCGTTGTTGTTTCTCGATATCCAGCAATAGTTATTTTCCAACGCAAATGGAGAAAAGGACTCGGTCAAAGCCGTTGCAGCTAGAGCAACAAGTTGACAGCCAGCAGCTTGAAACGCGGCGGAGAGCTGCATCGGACTTTTTCGCCTTCTTAAATGTCAAAATGCTCGATCCCTTAAAGAAGCCATGCTGTGCTATCACACTAACTGTGTACAGTAAGCAAAACGAAGAAAATAAAAACTTTACCAATGTGTCCAATCCACTTCACGATTTGGCTGATCTGCAACTCGCCTAAATAAAAGGAAATACTACGAACGGCCACGAGTCAGTGGACGAGTGTGTGGCGCCTCTCTGTTGCCCCTCGCGGTCACGCGGCGCCACTGCAGAAACGAAGAACGTGCTTGATCAAAGGCAGTGTTGCCATGTCCACTTCCTTAAAGAGGTTTGTTTTACTTGAAGAGTTAAAAGGGGTTGCATTTTTATTGTGCTTATTTCCAGAATATATTAGAACTCGACAATGCTTGGTTCCATACCACAACAAAAAATGACTGACCAGATGTCAAATATGTTTTTTGCTTGTTTTGCATTTAATGTTTTATAATCTAAGCAAAATAAATAAATAAAAGATACAGACTGTATGTCTATACCTCACAAAATAGTTTTGATTTCCAAAACAATGTAATAATAATAATAACAATAACTAAATAAATAAAATATGACGTCCAGTTACTGTAATTTGTTTCCTCTTTCACTTAAGTCTCTTACCTTGTTTAATTTTTGTAAGTTCATTGTACAATACAAGACATCCACTCATTCAAAGCATTTTCTTTTGTAATTCCAGTTAAGTAGTTTAATGTTTGTTTGGGTATTGTTTTTATAACGCGATCTGGCAACAGTGATCGGAGGCAGTCTGACGTGGCCTTTCCCTCAGTCAACAAACACAGTCAGACTGTTACAAAACCCGAAAAAACATCGAACGAGATATCACACAGATTTCATCAGCTGGTTTAGACTGTTTGTCAAATTACAAATATGAACACGTTTACAGATAGACGTTATAAGTAGTACGTGAACTGAGTTTGTTTGAGCATCACACCGAGAGCACAACCACCACTAATGTAACTGTTTATCAGAAACTGTGCTATTAATAAAAGAAGACAGATGAAAGTAACCGTTACTGTGGATGTGACTCAAAACGTTTTGGAGGAAAATAGTAATGACAATTTTCAATTACACCACCAGATGGAGTTCTTTCACAAAATTGTGACACTCCTTTAATTTATTGTTAAAAGACGTCACGTGATAATTAACATTGAAAATACATGTTTTTTTCTAATCCCGTTTCTGCTTCAAAACTAGACAAATAGCATAGTCGTCGTATGATATCTTCCTTAAATTTGAAAAAGAATAGCAGTGCAGGGATAATGCTTGTTTTTTTTTTATTGTAGAACTTACACATAATTACAAGCTCAGGAAGTGAAGCAAGGTTGTATCTCTTACAATGAATAAGCAAAGACACATACATATATACAGTATATACAGTATATATATATATATATATATATATATATATATATATATATATATATATATATATATACCTTGGATTTGCATAGAGCACATTATGTAATTATACATACAGAAAAGAAAAGCATAACAACGTTAAGTCTTATCTTTGAATAAATCATCATAATGCATCAAAAAACTTGTACTTTTTTTGTTATTTATAAGTCTAAGGGATGAAATAAAAAAATGAAGGTCAGCAAGAAAAAGAGGGAAACTCAAGGGACAATGCTTGTTTAACATCATGAAATGACTGATATGACATGAAATGTCAGCCTTTTCAGTTCGCCTCCTGCTGCCACACTTTGCAACTACAATCTACATTTGCCACAAAATGTTCATCTTAAGTGTTTCGTTGAATAAATAACACAGGACTTTTAATGCACTGCTTTTCACATAAATTACATGAAACATTATCTTTAAAAAATGATAAAAAAAACAGTAATACACTGCAGTACAATAATGTATTTAACTAAGAAGTATATTAAGGATGTTAAAGCATCTCTTCAAAGATGTTCAAACGGGTGTTTACGAACATTCAAATTAAATTTGATCGGCTAGCAGATGACAGTTCTGTGTATCTTCTGTTTATGTAAGAGTGATGTAGCATGTTCTTCCAGAGCCCTTTATTTATTCAGCTGCTCGTGTCCTTTCACAGTAAAATGAAAAGAATTAGCTGTGAAGAAACGTGTGCTAGGTTTGTCATACCAACCCCAGAGATGTTGTTGGGTAACATTTCACAAGACATTACGACATCAGCTCCATCTTAAAACACAGAGTAAACCCAAACATTACTGTGGTAAAGGTCCAAACAAATCCTTCCTTTAACCATGGCACACTCACACTGGCATAATGAATAGATTTGGAAAGTTTGAATGAAGAACTGAATGCAATAAGCATGAAAAACCCAATCCTCCTCTCACCAATTATTTCATCAGTTCAATGCACGTCTTAAATTTCAGGTTCAAATCCAGCAGCTCCGCTCAGTTTAGCAGAAAGTTCAGCATGGGGGAGATGAAAAGACCAAGCTGCAGTCTAAAGATCAATTTAAAGCACTGCAGCAACCTCTTGGTATTTGAAGATAATCCTAATCTGAGGTTGTAT
>NC_039259.1:18980340-18999938 GCF_003368295.1 Carassius auratus | reverse complement strand
CACCGTACGCGCACAAAGCTTCAGCGTTCATCAGCACTTTACCGGTAAGCAGGTTTCCGCGCAATGCATTGCTATGGGAAATGCATAATTAAATAAGACATGCAAGTGTGCAGTTTTACACTTTTTAATGTTTATATCAGGATTTTGTTTGTTTGCTCTGTGTATGAGTTAGCCTATGTTAGAGCGGGGCAAGTTGTCACATTCCAGTGAATATCACATATCAGCACAAATCTTAAATTCTCGGCCATCTCAAGCAGTCGAACCTTTCCATTATTGCACAGAAATACAGTTAAAAATATGCATTTCATTCGTGGGGCGTTTTTTCACATTACATGGTAAGTGGAACCTGACATTAAACCGTTTACATGGACTTTTCAGCTACATTTAAACAGAAAAAAAATCATGAAATAGCAAACGTATCGAAGGTAATATATGCTACTAAAATATCAAACAAGTGTGTTCAACAAATATTGTGACTGATAAATTGCACAAATAAATACGAACTAGCATTCACAACACAGGTGGTCACTTGTCTTGATCTGACTGTCCGAGAACACTGTTCAGTCTTTCAGTACAAACTTATAAAACTCTATAGTTAAAATCATTATATAGTTGACTTTACTCTGAATATATACAAGTATGATCAGTGGGGAAAAAAAATAATAATAAAAAAGTTTTAACCTTATTACTTATTACTTACTACTCTTAAACTTAATACCTATCAGATTGTGCTGCCCAAAAATATATTTGAATTGTTTTATAGGGTAAGTTTAGGGTAAGCACAAATTGTCAGAACATCTGCTACACATGAAAAAGTGACAGTCCGCTTAATACTAAAATACTGATATTGCGTACGTACTGCGTATCACCTCAATAGTATGATTTGATTGTTTTTATGTTTTTTTACCAAATATTTTTTTTAGATACTCAAATTCCGAAAGTAAAAAAATATATATGATTGCAACTGTCGTACACACCTATATACATTCATAATTGGCAGATACATGCACACACACACACACACACATACACACACACACACACAAGCATACATAAACACCGACACAGTCAGACACACACACAAAAACAGAATGTGTCGCAATGTTTCTCAGCTACTTCTTTTTCTTAGGCACCCCTTGGTCTGAGAAGCACCTTGTCTCGCTGTAGGGATCCGATGGACAGCATGGCGACCCCGTGCTGCTCGGAGGGTGTCCCAGTTTCTGCTGGAAGCTCCAGCTCAGGGGGTCTGTCCCCATCACCATATCCTTCATCTGGACAAGCAGAGGAGGCTATGAAGGGCAAAGAGGTCAGGGAGGCAGAATACCTGAGCTCACGATGTGTCCTCTTTACCTACTACCAAGGAGACATTAGCAGCGTGGTGGATGAACACTTCTCCAGAGCTCTCAGCACCTACATGGAGGCAGAGGGCAAAAAAGAGGCACAGTGATCCCAGCACAGGTGAGAGTGCGGTAAAATCACCCATTAGTTTGAATGAAGACAGATGCAAGGGAATTTAAAATTACTGCAAATAATTTGCATACACAAATCAAAATAAAATGCACTGAACTTAATCAAATCAACTTGAATTAAATATAACTGAATGAAGCGTCTTATTAGAATAAAATCAGTTAGAAATGAATGATCAATTTTACAATTTATTCAAAATGATGCAATTTTGTCATTATTTAGCCATGTCATTATTTCCTCAAGTCATTCCAAACCGGTGTGGCTTATTTTCCTCTGCACACGTAAAAATAAAAGTTCTGTATGGGCATCACTGGTTTACCTTACCATTGCACAAAATGTTCTTTATAGTAGAAAAAGATTCATATTATTTAAATATTCGTTACACTAAGAAGTTTTTTTTTCTTTTTTTTTTTTTTTTAAGAAAGTTATTTGGGGAACTCAAAATGGCTCTTCTATTGAATCAATACGAAAAACACCTTTTAGAATTACTATTTTGAGGAATGCAAAAGAAGACATTTTGAGGAATGTTTCAGCTGTTTGTATACATGTACACAAATGTTCATAACCAAAAAAGGGTAACATATAAATTAACTGGTTTTATTGAAATCAAAAATATTATTTAATATCACTAAATCAACCTATATACATCAATTCATAACAAAAACAATTATTTGTATGGGTTCAGTCAGGTAGAAATAACTCTTTAAGGTAACATTGCAGGTTATCACGTTTTACAGTGAAAGTCAAAGAGGTCCATAAGTTTCAAGCAGAAGAAAGAAAAACCATATGAGCTCACAGCATCATGAAGGTGAATAAATGATTACCAACATATCACTTTTGTTTGAACTAGCAAGGATCAGAACAGGAGCAAACAAAAAATGACCACAGTTGCACAGTCACAAATAGTCACAAATGTCATTCACTTTCTGTCCCTTTTAAGCCGCCAGCTGAGATAGCGTGAGTAGTCTGTTGAATACCAACTTGCACAAGTGTCTGCTATGCAAGGTGGTGCTTAATTTGTGTGTGTTTACCTTAATGAACCTTTGGTATATTCCCTCACTCCCTCCCTCCCTCCCCATGACATCTTCATCTGGCCTCTCAGACGCTGCCTGCCTCCCAACAGATACTATGTTTATACGTGGCGGTAAGCGCAGTGGCTCGAGCTCATATCACGTTCAAACAGCTCACAATACCAAGCGTCAGATTTATGAGGAGCTCGCCCACCCCTCCTCTGATTATGACCACATCACCGGTGTCTTTTTTCAGAGGAATTCTAAACATAAAAGTAACAGCTAAAAACATACTTCACCCCTCCCTCCACATTCTCTGAGGGGTTACGGGGGCCGGAGGGTTAGTAAAAACAACAGGTGGGGGCACGAGCAGAGACAGGGGTCTGCAGGTCTGTGGAGGTGCTGGGGGGCCTATATGACAGAAGAAGGAGAAGACCACCTCCAGGTTTAACTTTGTGCCTTATATAGCCTTTACAGCAGACAGAAGTCTGCGCCTTTTTCTCGTCTTTCTTCTGCACTTTTGTTGCTTGTCAATATCTTGACCTCTTCATCTTTTGTATTTCTTTGATGCGTTTTCTTACTCCTTTCTAGCTCTCCCTCTCTCTGTGTCCATCTCTCATCTCTCTCATGTGGCCGTGTGTATTTCTGTGATGTGTGCTAAGCTCTTTAGAAGCAAATGGAACACCATATGATTCAACCAGAAAGACATCTGAGGGCATGGGGCTGGAAATCATGTGAAATCATGTGACAAGCCTGACCTGAAAGTCCAAGGTGCAACGGCCTTATATGTGGACAAATGAGACACAGAGAAATGTCATCTCAGCTGGACCTCTAATAATATGATAACTAACCGACACCAGCGTGCACATTATATGGGGGGTTTTAGGGGGTCGGACCCCTCTAATTAAAGCTTGAACACTCCAAAGGGAGTTTCAGTGTTTCAACATTGTTTAGACAACATTTCAGTTACCAAAACTTGGGATTACAAGTTAGTCAGAGCACACAGAAGAGAGATGCTCGTGAACTGGGCTCATATGCTCCTGAGGAGGTCACCATAGCAACAGTAGCAGTGACAGAAATTAACTTTTCATTAAGGGCTGATGGATTGATTTCTGGTGCTTTTTTTCAACCTTTATAAGGATTTTAATAAACAGAAGAAATACAGATATTTTTGATTGTACTGTATTGATTTTGGTGGTTTTATTTGTAAAAAAAAAAAAAAAAAAAATTAAATAAAATAAACAACAACATCATCAAAAGAGATATTAAATGGTTAATGACAAAATTAAGAAAAATTGTGGAGGCAGGAAATCAGAGAATTAGAGGGAAACAGGTAAATTCCATGGAATAAGGCATGTGAGTAACGTTACTAAACTAAGTTCTCTTTTATGTCTTATTGCACTTAAACTGTCAAATACACACGTTTATGTTAAAAGCACACATGTTACAAAAACAGACGGTTATGTCTGTGGAGGTAAACTGCATGTTTATTTTAGATCTGTGTGGCAGCAGGTAATAATAATACGCAGTATATTGCTCTATTGTCTACTATGAGGCCTAAGACATAACAGTAAGCATGCTTTGCTTGAACTGGTAGATCGTTGTTGTTTGTGTAACTATCCCACTGACTTACAAATCTGCCAATATTTACAATCCAAATATATGAAAATATATCAAAATTTACAGTAGTTTTTCTCCAAGCAATCATCCCATTACATCCTTTGCTTTTTGTTTCTCTTTGTCATTCTGATTCTTTTCTCTCCCCTTTAGATGCTTCATCCTCAACCAGTCGGCGTAGTTTCCCTCCATCTTTCTGGGACAGTAACTACCGCTCTCCACCCAGCCGACCCCTTTGTGATCCCACAGGTGCTCCCACTTATGCTATGGACCCCTACGCCCAGGCCCTGCACCCGGGTCTGCCTCATACACACGCTCACCCGCACCCATCAGAGTCCTGGAGCTACTCTCAGAGCCAGCCCTATCCCCCCCCACGGCCCTTACACGAACTGTACACCCCTCCTGGGCTGGATGCCCACTACGGACCCCTACTGATGCCTGCCGTCCGGCCGCCTCATCTGCCAACGCTGCCTGGGCATTATGATGTGGGAAAGCTGGAACCCACCCCAACATGGCCAGGGCTGCTTCCGCCTGGGGAAGTGGCACAGAGTCTGGCTCTCAACATGGAAGGTGATCTTATGTAGGGAAACAAAATGCAAGTGCTGAGGTTACTGTAATTAATCTTTTTTATTAAATATTTGCTTTCATATTTAATGAAGGTGATGTTTAAAAAAATAAACATTATACCAGATAAATAATGTATTTATATGTTAATGTTCACAACTGCACACAAAATTATAATTTTTTTTAATTTTTCTGGCAGCATAAATTATACACTTTTTTTTTTAAAATCTGAACACTGCAAACTTCATCAGTAATTTGCTGGTAAACTCTCAGTTTGTGAAATGAAGCCATTAAGCTTTCACATGTGCTATACAGAAATTCATTTTCCAAACTAACTGAGAGTTTACCAGCAAATCACCGATGAAGTTTGTGCAGTGTTCTGTTTAGAAAAGTGCATGAATTATGTTTAAAGCAAACGAGACATACACCCTCCAGGTTAATGGCAGGAAATGGATTGTTTGGCCTCAGCTGTTGGTGCTTATTATATAAAGAGTTTGTCGCCACCATGGAGATTGTGTGTGTGAATGGTTCCTCTTGTGTTCAGCCATTGTGTTCATGTCTGCTTTGCACGGCAGGTCTCCAGCACCACAAGAAAGGGAAGGAGCTCTACTGGTTTTAATGAGAAGCCCTTCATCGACCATCCAATTAAAGCCTGCAGTTTGGCCCATTGTAGCGGAACTGTTGTTTCTTTAGTCCCCACGCACAGCAGCTCTCTTCACCAGCTCTGCACACGCTCTGAACACGCTCCAGGACTATTTGTGTGCACCATGGAGATATGAACATAGGGCGAGGAGAGAACGCCTAGGGGAGGAAGGGGTGCTAGACGACATGGTCTTTCTGTTTTTTGATCTTTTTTAAACTAATTTATTGTGGTGTAAAAATCCAGCCTCTGTTTGGAACGGTGAGACGTAAGAAACATTGCATGGTGCAGTATATAGAATGATACATTTGTAAACAATCTGGCTGTTTATATTGACTGAACAACGATGGCAGCAATGTGTTTGTCTTGTTTCATTGCATTATTTTTCTTCCCATGTACAGTACTTTTATTTATATATACATCAGTATTTCTGTGTTTCAATTAAAATACACTTTCAGCCAGTGCTATTAGTTTTTTTTTCTTTTTCTTGGAATACGTGCCATGGTGTGAAACAGCTAGAATAAATCTGAGAGAACTCAGAAATAATTAATAAACCATACCTTATCATTAAAGAGTGAGATAAAATGATGTGATTTTCCAGGTTAATGAACCACTTCAGAGAGATTCTGTAAATGTTATTATAAGGGGAATGTCACTTCTGGTGTATTTTTTTATGTGTGAGTCTACTTTATTGAATTAAAAATGAATAGATGTTCTTTTAAGAAAAAAATGTAAGAAATTGTTTGTATTTCAATATTAAACATGCATTTAAATGTGTTGCCTTGTTCTAGTAATGGCCTATTTCTATTATCTTAAAGATGTCTATTGTTATGAAATATTAAAAAGAATACTTCATATTTCAAAATTGGGTTGTAAGTTAAAAATCGGATTTGTCTTTGTGTCATCCAAATTTCTAGAGCAAGAACCAAAGAAACATTTCCAACTAACATGTTTGTCACAGACATGTAAGGTCACTGACAGAAAGCCTTGATTTATTTTTGTGTCTTGTGTAATTATGGGCTGCTGTAGCCCAGATTTTGATACTGATCAGACTGTGTTTATGTTCCTCTGGAAGGAAAGATGTTCCAGGCTTATCACTGATGTTGTTGGTCACAAACTCACTCTTGTCTGGTCATGAAATTATAAACGGGTGCACAGATAGTTGGTTCCTCTAAGACTCCCCTGCCAAAACTGTAAAACATGACAGCCAGCTGGTACAAAATATCTGTCTGTCAACCGGGACTATATATTTATGTTTTAAGACAAAACAGAAAGTTGATTATTAATATATATGTAGCAAAAATGCATGCCACAAAGATCCTTTAAATAAATAGGCCAGAACAAGAACAAAGCAGTGAGTTATTCTGTTTTTCATGCAATACATTACTGCACTTTTACAGAATAAGGATGACATTGAGTCATTTCATACTCAGTTTCAAGTGTGAGCCATTATTCAGAAATCACATGAAATGGTATGTGACCTTTAAAGTTTTGTCAGGTGTGTTTCACACTTACATGAAGAGAAACAAAAACGACCTCTGCTGGCCATGTATTGTAATTGTTTTTCCAAACTTCGTGGAAAATGGTGTTAAAATAAAAAAAAATCTGATTATATATATATATATATATATATATATATATATATATATATATATATATATATATATATATATATATATATATATATATATATATATATATTAAATAAAACAAATAATAATAGAGTTGTTATAGTATACAAAATGATGCAAAAATGTGTAAGGGTCAACTTTGTATGCGCTGATTTGTGTGTCAGTAGCAACTTTATGTTAGCCTATGTTATGTATATGTTGGTTGAGAAAAAATTCCTGAAAAACATTAGTCATGGTTAAGCAGTTATTTTGTTGTTATATGGCACTCATGTGTTAGATGGTAAAAAATAAATTGTGGCCAGATATTGTCAGATATTGACAAGTTTTTAGGACACAGATACAGTCAGTCACTTGACACAAGTAATAAAAATGTTATACTTCAAACATGTGATCAGTAATGCAGCAAGCAAGTGGTTTTCTGTCATCTGGTGTCTTCTCACGTGAGTTCAAATGTACCTAGTGTGGTTAAGTTCAGTCATTTTCAACAGATTTTACCCTGATTTTACTTTTAAAAACAAGAAAAGAAAGAAAGCCATGGTCGTAAAGTACCTAAATGGTAAAATAAGCAGAAATCTAACAGTGAAGTATATTATTATTGGCATTAACATTATTATGATCAGCAACACTATGATACAATATACAACATTATTAAGATACAAACAAACTATATAATCAGTTTAAATTCTGGATATTAAAATCAGCCAATTAGAATTATTTCTGAAGATTCAAGTGGCACTGAAGACTGGAGTAATGGCTGCTTATAACTCAGTTTTGTCCTCACATGAATAAATTACTATTCCAATATTTACAAATAAAACAGTTATTCAATAGCTGTTTTTACTAGATTTTGATTAAATAAATGAATTCTTGGTTAGCGAGCATGAATCTTCATTATTATGATATACAACAACAAGGGAGAAAACATGTTTGTGCACAAAAATAAAATGTACACTAAGCACTAACACATGAGAGCACACCGATGCCTACATCTATACATTTGAAATCACCACAAAACACGTGCAAAAAAACAAAAAACAAGAAGAGCTCTGTACTTTTGTCCACTTCAACACAAAGGAGTCCAGTCATCCTATAGAGAACTGCAGCATGTTACCCTAAAACCACATCTGCCGTGTTCTTCAAATATGGAGAACGCTTCTGTGCCTTGTCACTTGATCTTTTACCTCTATCATGACAGTGCAAAAAACAGCTCAGAGAGACACATTAATGTGATCTTTAAGTTGGCCTTGAGTCCATAGTTCACAGGATTCATGATCAACTGAGAGAGTGTCAAACAAGATATTATGTGACAGTGTGAAGGGAAAAAGAGACTCATAAAAACAAGTGCAGGTAATACAGAATGAGCAAGGATATGTTAATGAAGCAGAATCTTTGTGAGACTGAGGTAAACAGGATGTGGGTTGGGTAAAACCTTTCAAAGAAATCCAGGCAAGCTACGTGATTCAGAGGAATCTGGATCTTCCCACACAAATGGTATTTCACATTAACAGGAAATCAAATGCTGCTGTATATTAATCACAATGCTTACAGGCAGAGATGAGAGAATGAGTTATAGAAAAACCCTGAGATCATCATCACGGTGTAGTAAAAACCATGTGAAATATTATTCATGAGAAGTGAATAAGTATGAATAATAAAGGAAGTTGGTGATCTTTGCCTGGAGCTTTTTAAAATGAATTCTAATGAACTTTTGTTTATATTGTAGGCCTATACACTGATAGACATTTTTTCATGTGTTTGTTTGATCAGCTCATGAATTGCTGACATGCAACAGCTACTCAGTCACATGTTTTCATTTATGTACATGACAGATTATTTTATCTAAATGTATACGTTTTTATCTGAGATACATAAAACACACAAGCCAATCCCAACCTACACAAATTCCCTCAGATGCTTATTAAAAGGGCAAAAGTCAAAAGGTTTCCTCATAGGCCATTTAGCTAAGACATACAAGCACATATAGACATAGACACATATATACACAGGCATACTGTTTCTGAAAGAGTGTGTCACATGCAGTTTGTTACTGGAAGAGGCAGAAAATTTGCAACTTCATCAAAATATTTATGAGTGATGTTTTGCAGTGTTGTCATTGGTATGACTGCTGACATTGCCTTGAATAATAAAATCAGAACTCACATACTGCTGAGACACAATCAAACAAATACACTTTGAAAGATTAAAAGAAAGAAGAAAAGAATCTCCAGTTGTTGTTTACAGGAAATTTCCTTCTACACAGAGTGTTCCCCAGCATTACACTCTTACAAGCCACATACAATTGCTGTTACGTAATTTCCCTTTTTTTTCTTTTGCACTCAGCATCACTATTTGTTTTATGGGTTTATGACAGGCACCTGATCAGAGACACTAAAAACGCCTATATAAACTCAGATCGTCACTCTGACAGACACTGACAGGCCGGGTGACTGACATCAAGGAAACTTATATCCTACATACCATCACAAGTAGGTTCTCAGGTTAGATGTAAATAAATACTGTTTGAGGAAAAATGTGGGGGAGTACAGAAGAAATGAAACAGTGACGTTAGACACTCAGTTCTGTTTTATCTTGTGCACCTCTTGTCCGACCTCACACTCGTGTCTTCTCTTTCTCGGTGCAGGATGAGGTTTTTGGTTGTTACCGCTGCTTTTCTGGCTGTTGCCAGTGCTGCCAGTCTTTCTCTGGAGGACATGGAGTTTCACGCATGGAAAATGAAATTTGGTAAGAGAGTCTGCTTCTTAGTTTTATCTATCTTATCTATCTTCAGAATCTTGAGAAAAGAGAGTCATCAGCTGCTTGTGTGTATCAGGTAAGATCTACCGATCTGTGGAGGAAGAGTCTCAGCGTAAGCAGACCTGGTTGTCCAATCGCAAACTGGTTTTGGTGCACAACATGATGGCAGACCAGGGCATCAAAACCTACAGGCTTGGCATGACGTACTATGCTGACATGGTAAAAATTAAAACACTCTCTCTCTCTCTCTCTCTCTCTCTCTCTCACACACACACACACACACACACACACAAAGAGGTCATTATAATTATCATCATAATCAGTTAGAAAATTGATGCTGAATGTGAAGTGTATTTAAAATTTTTTTTCTATTATATCTTTTTTAATAGATTTGAAATATAGTTAAACAAACAATATATATATAAATATATATATATATATATAATTAATAATCTTATTCAATTTATTAATTTTGCTTTACATGAAACTTCCTCACATTCCTCCCATCCTCTCTCAGAGCAATGAGGAATACAGACAGGTGGCGTTCCATGGATGTCTTGGCTCCATGAATAACACTAAGGCCCGTGGTGGTGCTACATTCTTCCGGCTGAAGGATGCTGTTGTGGTGCCCAGTTCTGTGGACTGGAGGGACAAGGGCTATGTGACCGATGTTAAAGACCAGAAGGATTGTGGATCATGCTGGGCCTTCAGTGCAGTAAGAATCACATTTTAACATTTACAAACAGATCTTATATGGCTAATGTTTATAGCTCAGGTCAGCATTCTTAACCTCTTTGCATGTATTCATCCTTCTTTTGTCTCTCAGACTGGTTCCCTGGAGGGTCAGACATTCAAGAAGACAGGAAAACTGGTGTCTCTGAGTGAGCAGCAGCTTGTGGACTGCTCTGGTTCTTTTGGGAACATGGGCTGTGGTGGAGGACTAATGGACCAGGCCTTCCAGTACATTAAATCCAATGGGGGTCTGGATACAGAGGAGTCCTATCCATATGAGGCCATTGTAAGTCGTAATGATGTTTGAGTCTGACCATAGTGCTTCAGCTTGTCGTTGTTGTTGTTTTTAAATGATTTCATTTAAATTTAATTTAAAGCTCATCAATTGTCTCCTCACAGGATGATCAGTGCCGTTTTAACCCGAGCAATGTGGGTGCCACATGCACAGGATATGTTGATGTCACCAGTGGGGATGAAAGTGCTCTACAGGAGGCTGTTGCCACAATCGGCCCTATATCTGTTGCCATCGATGCTGGACACAGCAGCTTTCAGCTCTACGAATCAGGTAAATGCTATCACTTGTTTTTTAGGTCCTGGGTTTTACATTTGACATTTTATTCATTATTTATTCAGGTTTGAATTCGAAATGTGTTGTCTAATTTCATAAATCATGTTTGTAGGTATCTACAATGAGCCTGACTGCAGCAGCTCTGACTTAGATCATGGTGTCCTGGCTGTTGGTTATGGAAGTTCAAATGGAGAGGACTATTGGATCGTCAAGAACAGGTTAAGATAAAAGCACAAGTTGATGAAGCAGTAATAGTACGTTGCTGAACAAGGAGAAAAACTATATGTAAACATTCAAAACTTCTGTGATTTTAGCTGGGGTGTGGGATGGGGTGACAAGGGCTACATCATGATGTCCAGGAACAAGAGCAACCAATGTGGCATCTCTACTGCAGCCAGTTATCCTCTGGTCTAATGGGTGAGTTCATTACTTATATGATTTCATGGCTTTAGTCAGTTCACACAATTGGTGCAAGTTCATTTACCTGTAAAAAGGTTTCTATAAACATTCAAAACATTGGTTTAAATGTAATAAATACATGTCAATGTTTACTTTGCAATTAAGGATAAAATTACTTTCTTATGTTCTGCAGGAAAGATGAACACGGACAACGGAAGGGAGAAAAGGAAATGTGGACCGTTTGACTGATTGTACAAGAATACCTCATAATCATTTTTTTAGTTTAATTACAATTTCAAAAATTTGAATGAACTAACTTCAGCTGTTGTTTATATTTTCAAATCCCCTGACTAGGAAAACACTATGTTAGTATGAAGTACGGAATAAAAATGTATGTGGTTTATATTTGATCATCAAACTCTCATTCTTGTGGTTGTTTGGTCTTTTCCTATATTTCCTCTTCATAATTCACAATCAACACAATGCTCAGTTTGGCTTGTTTTAACTAGATAGCTCTTTAAAATCATCAGGAATCCAAAACATTAGACTTTTCCTCATTAAAATCATGCAACCATCTTCATCTGTTTTTTTTTTTCCCCGGAGAACACTACAATACCAAGCAGATAGACAAGTGTTTGGCTTGTTTTAACTGATGATGATTCGCATGGTTAACTTGTTTTAACTGAAAGGTTCTTTAAATAGTCAGGAACCCAAATCACAAGACTTTTTTTTGTGAGATGAATACGTGTAACATGCATACGTTTTTACTTTCAATAGACAGAAGGTTACACGGGCCTCTATTCCTTCCCATCAGTCAGTGACTGACAGAATTCATAAAAATACAATAACTGAAAGTAAAACAGTACTACAGTTTAGAGGAGCTTGAGGTCCTGGGGGGGGGGTGTTTGTCTTGAGAAAGTCTATGCAGCCTGGTTTGTTTTTAAGAAACAGATGCAGTTTTATGGAAACAATAAAACTGCATCTGCATCTGCATAAAATAGATCCTATAATATGACTTCATAAGGATTACTGCATATGTTCATTATTTATTGAATGATATTATTAGAGTATACTGTGCATGCTTAAAGATAGAGTGTGTTCATTTATGAAAACACCTATATAATCTCACATCTTCATTCTGCCAAACACTGACACACTGGGTGATTGACATCAAGGAAATGTATATCCTACTTACCATCACAAGTAAGGTTTTCAGGTTTAACCAGATTAAAAAAAAAAAAAAAAAAAAAGTACTGCTGGAGGAAAAATGTGGGGGAGTACAGAAGAAATGAAACAGTGACATTAGACACTCAGTTCTGTTTTATCTCGTGCACCTCTTGTCCGACCTCACACTCGTGTCTTCTCTTTCTCGGTGCAGGATGAGGTTTTTGGTTGTTGCCGCTGCTTTTCTGGCTGTTGCCAGTGCTGCCAGTCTTTCTCTGGAGGACATGGAGTTTCACGCATGGAAAATGAAATTTGGTAAGAGAGTCTGCTTCTTTAGATTGATCTGTCTTTAAAATCTTGGGGAAAGAGAGTCATCAGGTTCTCTTTACTGACTGAATAAACAACCTAGACAAAACAGACAGTGAAGCCTTTCAGACAATAAACAAAGACAGAAGCGTTTGATGAATCTCACACATCGTTCATTGTTTCCTCTCTCACTTCAAGCTTTTATTCTACTGTATAAATGCTGTAAACTTTTTATTCATCAGAAACATCCTGAGAAAAGTATCTCAATCACAAAGCAGCAAAAACTGTTGCTAATACATTAATAATAAATGAGCATATTAGAATGATTTCTGAAGTGACATCTGAAGACTGGAGTAATGATTGCCGGAATGAATTAGATTTTAAAGTATATTAAAAAAGAAAACTGGTATTTAAAAATTGCAATATTATTTCACTTTTTAATGACAATGCATGAGAAATGAGTTAGCCTCACTCAGCACTTGACACAGGGTGACGTTCCAGGGTAAATGTGACCCAAGACCACAAAACCAGTCATAAGTAGCACAGGTATATTTGTAGCAATAGCCAACAATACACTGTATGGGTCAAAATGATAGATTTTTCTTTCATGCCAAAAATCATTAGGATTTTAAGTAAAAACCATGTTCCATTAACTTAATTTTTGATTAGTAATATGCATTGCTAAGAACTTAATTTGGACAACTTTAAAGGTTATTTTCTCAATATTTAGATTTATTTTTTTTGCACCCTCAGATTGCTTTTTTAAACATGTGAAACTTTGTAGTGAAATGTGTATCATTGAAATTATATTTTAAACATTACAAATAACTATAATCAAATTCATGCTAAAAATGTATTAATTAAGATATTTATTTTCTATCAAACATCAGGTAAGATCTACCGTTCTGTGGAGGAAGAGGCTCAGCGTAAGCAGACCTGGTTGTCCAATCGCAAACTGGTTTTGGTGCACAACATGATGGCAGATCAGGGCATCAAAACCTACAGGCTTGGCATGACGTACTATGCTGACATGGTAAAAATTATTACACACACACACACATACACACAAACAAAAAATGTACATAATAATAATAATACAATTATGATAAATGTGTAGTGTAGTATTTCTAATGCTTTTTAAAAATATATGATTTTTTAACAATAAACAAATATATAAAATTAATTATCTAATTCAATTGATTTATTTTCATTTACATGAATCTTCCTCACATTTCTTCCATCCTCTCTCAGAGTAATGAGGAATACAGACAGGTGGCGTTCCATGGATGTCTTGGCTCCATGAATAACACTAAGGCCCGTGGTGGTGCTACATTCTTCCGGCTGAAGGATGCTGTTGTGGTGCCCAGTTCTGTGGACTGGAGGGACAAGGGCTATGTGACCGATGTTAAATACCAGGGGGGGTGTGGATCATGCTGGGCCTTCAGTGCAGTAAGACCCACATTTTTGCCTTTAAAAACAAATCTTACAGTCTTACCTTCTGCTTTATTCATCCCTCTTTTGTCTCCCAGACTGGTGCCCTAGAGGGTCAAACATTCAAGAAGACAGGAAAACTGGTGTCTCTGAGTGAGCAGCAGCTTGTGGACTGCTCTGGTTCTTTTGGGAACCTGGGATGTAATGGAGGACTAATGGACCAGACCTTCCAGTACATTGAAGTCAATGGGGGTCTGGATACAGAGGAGTCCTATCCATATGAGGGCATTGTGAGTCATAATAATGTTTGAATAATAAATAATTCAGCTAATTTTTTAAAACAGTTTTAATCAACAAAATTCTCCTCGCAGGATAATCAGTGCCGTTTTAACCCGAGCACTGTGGGTGCCACCTGCAGAGGATATGTTGATGTCATCAGGGGGGATGAAAGTGCACTGCAGGAGGCTGTTGCCATAGTCGGCCCTATATCTGTTGGCATCGATGCTGGACACATCACCTTTCAGCTCTACGAATCAGGTTAGTGTCATCACTTGGTATTAAATGTGACTTTTTTTTATTCTTTGTTTATTCAGCTTTTAAATAGAAATATGCTGGCTAATTTAATAAATAATGTTTGTAGGTATTTACGATGAGCCTGAGTGCAGCAGCTATTTCATAAATCACGGTGTCCTGGTTGTTGGTTATGGAAGTTCAAGTGGAGACTATTGGATCGTCAAGAACAGGTTAAGAAAAATGTTGATGAAACAAAAATGAATAACGATAATTAAAAATAATACAGAACCGAAAAGAGCTAAAACAATCAAAAAATTCAAACCTGCTGTGATTGTAGCTGGGGTGTGGGATGGGGTGACAAGGGCTACATCCTGATGTCCAGGAACAAGAGCAACCAATGTGGCATCGCTTCTTTAGCCAGTTATCCTCTGGTCTAATGGGTGAGTTCATTACTTATGATTTCATGGCTTTAGTCAGTTCACACAATTAGAGCAAGTTCATTTACCTGTTAACAAAAGGCTTCTATAAACATTAAAATTACAAATACATTTTACTTTGCACTTAGGAATGAAATGATTTTCTTGTGTTCTGCAGGAAAGATGATCATGGACCTGATGCAAATCGGAGAAAGTAGAATGTCAACCGTTCTAATGATTTTACAGCAATACTTCAAAATCATACTTTTATTTAGATTACAGTTTTGAACATTTGAATAAACTGACCTCAGATGTTCTTAATTTCAAATCCCTTGACTACACAAACACTGTTTCCATGACGTAGGGAATAAAAATGTCTGAAAATGAACATCTGTGTGGTGTATATCTTATTGTCATACATAAAAATGGTCATCCTTGTGGTTGTTTAGTCTATTATTTCTTTTTCATAATTCATAAACAGCACAATGTTCAGTAAAGTAACTGTTAAAAAACACTAAAATACCAATAAGATAATGTGTTTGGCTTGATTTAATTAAACAGTTCTATAACAGTTCACAGACACGAGGGCCTTTGGTTCATCTTCATACACAATTAAAGAAAGAGTTAAAAATCTATCTATCTTTATAATACATTAATGTAGAGAATTATCTGTGGGTATTTTTGTGACATGAGTCATCTGGTTTAACTTTAATATTGACTTAATATTTAATATTTAATATCAAGCCATTAAGAATGAATTAAGGTCTGAATTAGATATGCTTTTAAACATGAAAGTTTTAATGTGACAGGTTCTGTGACTTTATTTCTCTATTTTGGGAATAATTCCAAAGTAGTTTTATGATTACTTCTCTTGCATTCCATGCATATTGCCATCAAAATGGCTTACAGAAAATGACTTTGCACATTCTTCTGCAGTCCAAGCATACAGTCACAGAATTGTAAGTGTACTATCAGATGTATGCAAACTGAATGAAAAACATCTCACAATTTCCTGGTCCTCCATTAGGATCCTCTTATCCTAAAAGCTTTGTGTGTTTTAAAGCCATTTTAACAAAAATACCCTTACAATTACAATAATACTAAATTACTTAGTACAGAAAATAGGTATATTTGCAAATACACTAATAATAATTTTGGTTGAATGCTTAATTTTTTGTATAAATAATGTCTTAAATAAAATAAAAAAGGGACAAAAGTTGCCACTGGGTGCTGGTACCATTTCAAAAGCTACACTGTACTTTTTATATTGTACTTTTAGTGTACTAAAATCTTGAGGGTATGAATATTTTTTTCTATTAAAATCTCTTGATAGTATAAATTCTTCTTCTTCTTTTTAGGGGAAGTAATTTCTCATGCTCGTTTTGAGTTAAAAAAATAGCCTGAAGATATTTTTAACAGGCGTCACTGGTCTTGTTTCCGTGTTTACAACTTTTATGGCGCTTGCATTGCTCAATCTTCAGTCTGTGGTATGTCACTTGTATACATCTATAAGATAAAGAGCCCACATGACAGTTTCTCTGAAACGAAAGAGAAATGTATGCTTTTGTTTAAACTATTGCACAACCCTTATGAAAATTAACTGTGGTTTTAGTACAAATAAAACTAAAAAACATGGTTATTATAGATAACCACAAATGAACCATGGCTTTGCCTTGCTAACCACAGTTTAACCATGGTATTTGTAGTACAAACAGTGGTTATAAACATGGTAATCAATACATGTTTACTAAACTTTTACTATAATAAAACCATTGTTAATTTTCGTAAGGGAAAGTAATTGATCTGAAAGCATGATCAGTGGCCTTTCAGGAGCAATAAACCTATAGAGGACTACTCAACACAAAAGGCTCTAAACTACAGACAAAGATCATTCACTTCACGTTGGTCATGTTGTGTTTGGTTTATGTATATTTTCTTTATTAAGGTTTCATTTGTAAATGTTTAATCTATGTCTGGAGCCAGGCCTGATGAAAGGAAAAGTGAGAGCAAATTTAAATGCAGTTTATACTTTTGACCACTGGATGGCGAGAAAGTTGCAAACTTGCAGTACCTTTGTCACGTGCTGTTGCTACACAGTATATAGCTTGTTTACTAGTGTGGTTTTACCTGAACTCTAAAATTTACGTTTTCATTGGTAGGATCTGAACATTACTTCATAAATTGGCATGTTTTCGTTTTTAGGATTTGCAAATATGTCCCTATTCATTATTATGAACAAGTGGAATAAATAATGGATTTCTGTCCAGGTAAAACACACGTATTGCATTGACTTTTTAGCCAAACGTCTGACAATATTTGAAAACTATAAACTGGAGTGCTGCTGAGAAGCTGCTAGATGATTGATGAAAGTGTTCCCTTAGTGTCACAAGCAGTAATAATGATGATGATCCTCCCTCAGTCCCTAGTTTGTTGATAACCATGGGAGACGGAGCTGGAGTGAACATAGAACACGAGAGTAAACAACTTTTTGCTATTAAGCTGTCCTTGATTTTACCAGTTCAGTCTCATACTGGTGGTCTTAGTATTTATTTGGGAATGAAAAACTGCAGCACTCTTGTCTTGATTATTGTAGGATTGACACACACTGACACTGACTCGCTTCTTGGATCAAAAAAACACACACATTTGTTTTTCTGTCATGGTGGGGACTCACCATTGTCTTGTTTTGTGTTGTATTGAGCTAATGATAATAATATTGCATAAAATCAAGGATGACATTAGCAACCAGCAAGCAGGAGCGGTATTTACTTAAGGAGAGGGTTATTTCATGGTTTATTTGTGTCACAGCACCTTCATTTGCATCAAGTCATTTGGTGTAGCACTACTATTCATTTTTGACGAGGAGCTCCTTAATGCTAAATAAATCTCTGAATGATGAAGGATCTGCATCATGAGCAATGCAGTTTACATAGCTTTGATTTACTCTATTCATCCTCCATTATTTTCTCCATCTTTCCTTCCTTCCTCTTTTCCTCTCTGTGAATCTCATCATCACCACACAGCTGTTGGTTAATGAGACTCTCGTCTCTCATTTCAGTGGTTTTTGTGATGAAAATTATGTTTCTTCTCATCCAGAAATACGAAGTGTATTATTGAAGAAAGTGGAAAAAAAAGATTAATTACCTAAACTAATGGTGGCAGGCAGAAAGTATTTTCTGTATTTGTATATAGCTATGTACACTGAGACATGAATCTAGAAATGAAGGTGCTCTTGTAGCTTTATGTTAGTTCACTCCCCAAATATGATTCCCTGTGCGAGAGACCCTTACATTATAAAGGCAATTGTGCATTCAAAAAGATTTATACTGTATTATTATGTGTGATAAAGACAACAAAATTAAGTTAATTTTCAAAGTATATTTTATGTTTATTGTAAAATATGCATAGTATACATGCAAATATTTAAGTAGTCTGAGAGCAAAATGATTTTTATTTCATTTCTCTAATTAGTTTAGTTTTTCCTGCAGAATTATTGTTAATGTAGTTTTTGATGATGAGTTTTTAACATAATTATTATGAAATAATTTGAAATAATGTGGACTGACAGCTTTAACAAAAGGGTATTCCATCAATGAACAACCTCATAGCTCAGAGTAAGTCTGTCTTTAAACTGGCAGTTTATATTCCAGAGAGCAGTGTAATATGATTTTAATAGGGCCTTTTGAAAGAAGAAAGAAATATTGTCTCATTTAGTAAATGTAAATTTAACAGATAAGGTTCATTAACATATTTTAGTACACAACATATGATTGATTGGCTGATGTCCCATAACAAAGAAGTGGGAGTTTGATGTGAAAATAGTCAAATGTAGATAAATGAAGAAAAGACTATAAAGAGAGTAATCCCATGTCTCTCCTTCCTTCTCATGATTGGCTGAGACCAAGAGCATGAGGCTCTTTTACTCAGTAAATGAATCAGATAAACAGCAAAAACTGGGGCAGTCAGCACGACTCCTGATTACAGCTTGTAATCCCAATTATACCTCCTTCCAAACAGGCAAACAAATACACACTCTCACACACACAGCTCCCTCCAGCTGTTAGTCAGAAAAGGACCCATCCCTGCTGTGCCCACAGACTGCCAGAGTTGTCTGACGACCCACATGGTTAATTATTGGGCACATGTGTGAAGCTCTGCCCACATGTCTTAAAAACTGAGTTATATTTGCATTAGCTGAGGCTTTGCATTGTTCTCATATAGAGCTGAAGTGAATGAAGATCAATCAGTTGATGCATGTGATTATCAGAACAGAAGCTTCACAGCATGTTTCTTGAGTGGAAAAAGAGTGTCAGTTAGAACAGACGTCATTCTCTGTCAGAATACAAATTTATATACAGCATCAGTTCAGTTGCAGTAGCAGTGAAA